>NC_092454.1:8322877-8541627 GCF_036169615.1 Heliangelus exortis | reverse complement strand
GAGAGGGCTTCTTTGCTTTACCAAGAAGCAGTGCAAGTCAAATGGATGCATGTCTGCAAGGAGGAACCTATCTTTGTCCCACTGTGCAAATCCAGTGACTACAGCCAACATTCCTGGGTCTTTTACCTCCTGCTCCATCCTCATCACATGTCCTTCTGTACATTGCTGCCACTGCACTGCCTTGCTCAGTTCAACCTTTTCTTAATATCCCATTGAAGACTCTATCAGACAACTTTGAGGGTACAAGCATGGAGTCAGCCAAGGCACAGCTGGCTGAGTGGCAGCAAAGTGTTTTCAAATGGCTCTACCCTTGGGTTGTTCTCACATCCTGGCTGCTGTATCCCCAGGATCTTGTTATTGCACCTCTACATTTCCTGTGACACTCATCTCTTCCCAAAATGAGATCCCAGCTCTGTAAGCCAAAGATGGTTTTATTGCACCATGCACAGCATCTAGTACAGGGGATGAGAACCACTGCGTCAGTCAGTGATTGAAAGGCAAATAACAGCTGACAGGCCTGGCTGAAATGTATCCCCTGAAAATATTTCTCAGCAGAAACTGGATTTTTTCATTAAATGGAGTCTTGCTATAAAACCTTATCAGTTCTGTAGAATTTATCCATTTTTCATTTAGTAAAAAGTTGTTTACCTTTTCAGTTTTGTTTCTTCTGTTGGTGTTTTGAAAATTGCTTATGTTTTCCAGTTTAAAATAGGAAAAATCCTACAAAAACATTTAACTGACAGAAGTTTTAAATTTTTTCTTGCTTTGCATTAGAAAATAGAGAATAGGTCTCAGTTGCCTCCCAGTATAATACTGCCCATGCAAAGATGAACTCATCTTCAAGCAGTGACTGTCAAAGTAAGTGGATGACTCCATTGGTTCAATAGAACTTTGAGTGATTTTGAGGGATTGTTTTTTGGTTTGTGGGCTCAAATCCTCCTTTGGACTGCAAGATGTTTGAGCTTTGCATTTCTTTAAATCAGTACCTGAAGAGTGGGAGAGGAGAAGGGAAAAGGGAAAGGGAAGGGAAAAGGAAGAGGAAGAGAAAGGAGAAGAGGAAGGGGAAGCAGAAGAAAGAGAGGAAGTAAGGGAAGGGCAAGGAGAAAGGAATGGAGGGGAGAAGAAGAAGAAAGGAAAAAAAATATCCATTGCCAAGCTCATGACTCCTCCAGCTTTTTGACTTTTAAGGGATCAGGTCTTCCAATTCTTGCACGATAGTCCCTGAGGCCAAGCTAAGTCACCCTTGTAATTACTGTCTTTAAAAAGAAATTTTGGAGTGCTTTAAAAGCAGATTCCCTTGTATTAAGAGACAGTACAGGTATGAAGCAGTGTGCTCCAGTGAGCTGGAGTTAACTCCCCATTTTTCCACCTCTGTGCCTCTGGTACCAATCTCTGGTAGTTTTGCTTTAGCAGCTTGGCTGCAGAGCGTTAACTTCTGCTCCGTGTGGTGAGAATATGGGCTGTATCACTGAGGACCCCTGTGCTGAGCTCTTGCAGATATGCTTGGCTGGGAGGGACTGCAACTCTCCCCACATGTCACAGGGAAGTATTTCAGGCAAAGCCTTTATGATAAATTAGGGAATGTGGTCAGCCAGAAACAGCCAGAGAGCGGTTTTATTAATCTGAGGGTGGATAACAATAAAAATGATGAAAGATCTAATCAGCTGCTTTATTAACTAGAGGCTGGTGGGGCGAGGAGAGAAAAGGGGTGTGTAGGTGATGTGGGTCCTGGGGAGGGCTCAAAGACAGGGAGAAACTTGCTTTGTTTGCAAGCACTGTCAGCCAGTAAAATTGAGAGGTGAAAACATTGCTGGAGATGATACCTTCAAAATTTTAGTCTTCAGTACCTGTTTCTCATTTTCCGTTTCCTTTGACAGATTCCTTAATCTGGATGCACACACATTTTCAGCAGCCAAGTTGCAATCAGTCCCTGATGCTCCCTGTCTCATCTGCACCTTCCTCCAATCATCAGCACCTCCTGGGGCAAGGCCAAGCCACGACACCAAGACATTCCCTTCCTGTCTTGCAGAAGATGATGAGGGGTGAGGGGTGAGGTCCTGTGCTTTTCCATCAATACCTAGGAGACTTCGCTGATGGAGACAAGGAAGGTGGGAGACTCAGGCCTCTTTTGCATTCATTATTAGTTGGGGGGAGGTTGTATGTGGTGGGCAGGTAGAGGCTTCTGTATATTCTCTGTGCCCTTTTTCACTTTGCATCCTATTCTCTTTTTGGGTGTTAAGGTAAGCACATATGGTACAGCAGAGCCCTGTCTAAGTACCTTGATGAGGAAGAACCTGAAGGCTCCACGTTTCCATTGCATCTTTGATTTGGCAACATCACAAAGTCCTACAGTCAACACACCTGTATGCAAATGCATTATGGACAGCTAAAGAGCTTCTGTTCTTTGCTTCTTCTGTCATATTTTGCAATGCATATTATTTGCTTACAATTCAGGTCCATTTCATAGTCACTCTGGAAAGAGCACACTGAGGAAAGTCATCTCCTTTTGCAGCAATTTTCTCAGCTTTTCTTGATCATTAACATGCTGGAAATCACTTGAAAGAAACACTGCAATTTTTTAAGGGATTTTATTCATTTATTCATCAAGGTTAAGGACCCTGAAAAACTGCTGTCTACATCTTTTAGCACTTACTTCTTTCAAATCTCATACATATTATAGTCCTCAATCTGGAGTTCTCTTTCGCTATGTGGTTTTCTCTGCCTGTATTTTTCGCTGCAGTCTTAATGTACAATAAACCCCTTTAAAATTATTTATACTGCTACAGTTGTCAGGAGAACTCAAGTGATCTGATGGATTTAGTAAGAATTCTAGGCTGTGAAGCAGACACAATGAAATTCTCTCCTTCAGCCTGCTTGCCTCATTATTAAACCTCCAGTTTATAGTGTGCAGACAGTGGCACACTGTAATTGAGGTTGAATTGCCATTCTCATTATAAATCCCCTTTTCTTGCATGCTCGTAACTTCAATCAACACGTGGGCTGAAGCTGTGTGCAGTCACTTTTAGCCCACAGGAGGATATTTACCTCTGTGATCTATGGACTTTACCTCCACTGCCGTGCTCTGCTGCCCCATATATTTCACCATAACAGGAGCTTCTGGCGAGGTTAAAATACAAAAGCTGAGTGTTAACAGGTCTGTCCACCTTAGCCACCAGGTTTGCATCTGTATTTTAGGTAGCTAGTGAAGCCATTGCACCCCCAGAGGTATTGAGGTTTTGCAAACCAGCCATCAGTGAGGGGTTTTTTTTGCAAGATCCTGTCTGCTAGCTTAACTAACATAAGTCTCTCCAAAAACCACCAGTCCCTCCCCATTGACTAAACAGGAAATTTAGGTGTTTTATTCATTCACTACTCAAAATTAGGCATGGGTGAGACCCAGAAAAACCCTTCCTCTGTGCCCCCCCTCTGCACCAGAGAGGGTGCAGGCCCCAGAGAGGTCTGTAAGTTCAGCCTGAATTTCTGTAGGAGGTTGAAAACCATTGGCTGGACTCACTTGGACCCAGATTGATTCCATTAAACACTTGATGCCAGGGATGAGGACCTTCTCCTCTCCCCTCTCTGTATGCAGTACTTGTCCTGCCTCCCTCCTGCTTTATTGCCAGATAGAGCATGAGGAGTGAAGAGCTGGGGTTCAAACTTACACTGCATGGACCAGCTGGTGCTGAACCCTCTGAGTGGGTGTCAGTTCAGATGGACAGTTCAGTGTTGCATCCCAACCTGCAGGCATGAAGAGCAGAAAGGAGCAGCCTCATGGCTGCAGCACTCTAGAAGCAGGTGAAGCTTTGGGGTTTTGGACTCAGTCCTGTTCTTTACCACAGGTTTCATGTTGTGTCATTGGGTGAGGCAGATGGGCCTGTTGGCTGGGAAGATCTGTTGACCCAAATGCAGATGTAGACTTCAGGCCCAAGTGTAGGCACTGGAAGCCTCATGGGACCATTTTCACCACAGCCATGTTTGGAGGGATGTATGCAGTGGAGGAAAGCAAAATATCTACAGAGACAGAGAACACTGCAGACACCATTTCCTACTCTCTCCACAGGCGGAGGAAGTGTTCTGCTGCCCTAGCTTTAGCACAGTGACTTCTTCTGAGGTGATTTATGAAGAGGATTTGAGAGATGAGAGTTTCCAGAAACTCTTGCTCAGAGTTTTTGGAGAGGAGAGAGGTGTGAGGGATAAAGAAAAACTAGCGCATATTTGTCAAGGGACCTGAGCCAAAAGGATTTATGTCAACAGATTTACTTTTTTTTTTTTTTTTGGCAGCTATGAGAGATCACATAAAAAATAAGAAACACACATAGTCATATATTTATAATGGGGAGAAGGAGGTGGAGGAAAAGAGGTTCATGCTAAAAGGAAATTGTTGGGTTGGGAATTATGATTTAGATAAATAAATGGCATTCTACAGCCAGACAAACCATGAACCAAGACCAGTCCTGTCTGCAAATGGCTGGTGTAGGGAAGTGTATTTGATGCATGCTGTCAGGGAGGCCATAGCTGTTCACTAAATCCCTCTCTCTGCCCTTGCTGTCATGGTCCAACAGCTGCTCATGGAGTAGACAGCAGTGGTGATGGAAGGTGCCACCATTTATCCCCAGAGGTTTATTACCAACCCTTCGTTCCTCAAGCAGAGAGGAAAACCTCTCTCTTGCGCTGGCAGTCTGGCATCTTATCAATTCATCTTGGTCAACACTCCAGGACACATCTCCACTACCTCTGATATGTGACGGACATCGTGGCAGAGGCTGAGGATGCAGGAGCAAGTGGCAGGGGCCAAGGACATTATTCCAGTGCTTGCAGATCTCATCTGCCAGTGCCCCAAATCCCTGTTCTCCTCCAGCCGTATGGCTCAGCTTTCTCACACCTCTCTCCCACTTTCTTTGCTCTACAAGTGCTACTTGTAGGAGTTGAAAGTGAAATGGAGCCTGAGGGAAAGGGGAAAATACAGTCTGTTTCTCTGAAAATGTAAAATGGACCCTCCTGCACTCTTTGTTCCTCACATGATTCATCTCTGTCCCCAGCTGAACTGCTGTGACCAATTGCTCTGAGGATTTTGCTCCATGAGTGCATTGAAGATGAGGAAAAAGCTGAAGGAAGAGAAGGAAAGTGAGCCCTATACTGCTAGCATGGGGAATTTTGTTTGATATAACTTGTACTTTGTGTGACAAGGCTTAACCTTTTCCTTAGCACCATTTGGTCCATTCTGGGCCCACCCATCAGAGCCTTTACTCTTTGGATGATGGTGGTGTTTCCCAGCATGATATGTGCATGTTCTGTGGATGTGTCCGGGATCCTGGCACTAAGGAAAAGCCCTTTCCGACACTGTTTCCTCCATTCTAATGGCAGGAGGGGCTGGGCATGAGCTCTCTGTGCTGCCTTGTATCAGTAACCTTAATAACTCCTTTCAAATCCTTTTCCTAAGAACTACTTCAGGCAATCACTGTCCACATGTGCCTGGAATGGGCAGAGTTTTAAGAGGTAGGATGACTGGAATAAGGTACATCTGAGCTTTTCTGACAGTTATCCTCAGGAACCCTGTGAAGAGTTTCTGCACCCACCAGAGCTGTTCTGAATTTGTAATGAATCTGAAAATCATGCCTCAAGCTTGGTCTGCTCTAGAGACAGTGTTTAATGAAGAGTTGACTCCAGTTAACACCAGGCTTAGCAAATGAATATAGGGAATTTTGGGTAAGTGCAAGATCTTTTCTGTTTGAATGTTGTCATTGAGAAAATTCTGCTGACCTTCCACAAGAAGGCTACACCCCAGAAAACTAAAGATGCACATTTTTAACTGAGTGGTTTTTCTATTTCCAGAGAGTGACTGCATGCTGGATTTGTGTATAAATTTAAAGGTGCAGGAATGTAAGGAATATATGAAGATAACATACAGACCTAGGAAGTCCTGTGGAATTTCCTTCACCCATCTCTGCCTCATAGTTCTGTAGCTCTGATTCATCCCTCCTCTAGTAAACTAACCATCCTCTGTAGAAACGTGGTAGTGAAAAAGCAGGCAGATTATTGTATATGTTGCTTGTCAGGCACTGTCATAGTGTTTTGCTCTCTTGACCTGAATAGTTGGCATCTATTTTGTTGTTGTTGTTGTTGTTGTTGTTGTTCCTCAGATTTTTAAGCTTTGTGGGTCAGGCACCATCATTTGGTCCAGTTTTAGGCACCCACATGGGGTGAAAAGTCAGATTATTATATAATCACAAAACAGTTTGGGTTGGAAGGCACCTTAAAGATTATCTGGTTCCAGTTCCCTTGCCAGGGACAGGGATAGCTTCTGCCAGACCAGGTTGCTCCAAGCCCCATCCAACCTGGCCTTGAACAATTCTGGGAGGGAACATCCACAGCTCTGAGCAACCTGTGCCAGTGTCTCACCACCCTCACAGGAAAGAATTTCTTCCTGATATCTAACCTAAACTTTCCCTCTTTCACTTTGAAAATGTTCCCTCTTGTCCTTTAATTTCATGCCCTTGTGCAAAGTCCCTCCCCAGCTTTCCTGTACCCCCTCCAAGTACTGGAAGGTGCCATAAAGTCTGACCAGAGCCCTCCCTCTCTTCTCCAGGATGAACAACCCCAACTATCTCAGTCTATTTTCACAGGAGAGGTGCTCCAGCCCTCTGATCTTTGTGGTAACATCTGGACTGACTCAAACTCCTCAATTTCCTTCTTCTTTTGGGAGCTCCAGAGCTGGATGCAGTGCTGCAGGTGGGGGTCTCACCACAGCAGAGGAGATGGGCAGAATCTCCTCTCTCTCCCTGATGGCCATGATTTTTTTGGTACAGCCCAGTCATGGACGGCTTTCTGGATTGCAGGAGCACATTGCTGGCTCATGTTGAGGTTCTCATCAACCAGCACCTCCAAGTCTTTCTCCAGAGGGAACAGATCTTTCCTGCTGAAATATTTTCTGAAAAGAAAGGTGAATCTTGGCGCCTCCTCAATCACCTCCTGCGTAATTACAAATAAGAAAAAAAAAATCATTTTGAGCGTGGCAGACTTAAAGGACTTTGTTGTTGGTTTCATATATCAGGATCCACATGAATTGCTGCTACCTGACAGGAACTGAGGCCTGCTGAGGCTTCCATCCTCTGGTCCTCCTCCTTCATGATATTTCCCACAAAATATCTTGCTAGTTGGCAACTTTTCTGGAAAGTTTTACTGATTGTGAATCAACAGTTTTCTCCATTAAAAATTTCTATATTTTTAGTGTTTTGGCCCCATCTGGGCTGAAAAATTTTTTTGCAGGTTGGAATTTATTTTTTTTTTTCGAATGAGGCCTGTCAGGGAGATGTGTGGGAGATTTGTCTCCCTCTTTCTTTGCCCATAAAGTTCAAGTAGGTCAAATGCTACCATGGATGATCTAACTTTAGCTTTATTCCTTCAAACCCCTACCAGTCTCCAGGACTTGACTTTACAAGTCCTTTCATGTCACTTCACACAGTAGTGGGAGGTAGTGAAAATTACGGGCCACAGGCAGGGTTCCAAAAAGTGCTCTCTCTTTCTCAGAAAAGGGCTGGCATCTTTCCACAGGCCTTCATTGTATTTTATAGCCATACTACAGTATTTAACAGCATAATTTAGTAAGTGTCAGAACTCTGTCACGGAGTGTGGAGGAACCATCTTATTCAACCTCTGGTGACGTGCTCGGAGTCAGATAACGCACCATGAGGTAACATTAATGTTTTCTGGAAATGAAATTGGAATTCAGAAATGCCCTTACTGGCCATCAGCATAAATATCGGTGTCATCCGGACCAGCAAGCCGAATTCAAGACCTTTTTGCCCTTAAAAGGTGACTCTCTCTCATGTTTTAATTAGCTGCCCACCAAATCAGCTGCCTCGTTGTGCAGGCATGAATTCTGCTGGTTTATACCAGAGGCAAAGATGGTTGGCTTTGTGCTGCTCTCCATGTCACACCTTTCCCATCTTTTGAGCACCAGTACCTGAATTAGTTCTTTCTATTTACAAAATATGTGAAATTATTAAAGAAAATCAAAGCCCTCGGCATGGATTTAAAATATACCCTAAAGGTATCAGCAGAATCACAAGATCTGAGTGATACTTTCCCACCCTTCCAGCTACAGCATCTCTTCATTCCTTGCACACTTTGAATGGCTGATGGGAATAGGTCTGGCTGGAATCCTAGACTGTGATCTGATTTAGGTTTCTCTAAGTAGAGGGACAAAAAAACAGTGACTCTTCTTGACTGTCAGAGACCATTTTGTGTTTATCTCATCTGTGCAGCTACCATCTGTGTCCTACCAGAGTACTAGGGAGGTCAGCTGTTGAGCAGAGTGGTAAGATGGCAATGGTTACATCAGAAGCTGGGCAGACATCATGTTCTGGAGACATTTTAATGGGTTCTCCAGCCCAAAATGCTGCAATAGTCCATCATAATTGCTATAAGTTGTATCTGACTTTGTAGTTAGCATAAAAAAAAACCCCAACCTTTGAATCCATGTAATTTTAAAATCCATGTAATTCTTCATACTTGCAGTCATGATGTCAAGCCCTTCCTAAAGGCCTGGTGTGGTTTGGTCTACACTGTACTGATTTCTTACCTGTACCCAAGTCTAAGTTGAAGCTTTCTCTACTTGTCAGCCTCTCCTCTATGTGTCAGTGAACGTGTAGCAACCTTTCTTCAAGTCACCCTTCAGTCTGATTAGGGATGCATTCTAGCATCAGAGTTGTGCATGCATCATGTCCTGGCTTCAATTCACAGATAGTAAGACTGGATTTGGCCTGATGAGGGCAGCCAGTGATAAGATATCCACTGTGCATGTGGGAAGACACCTCTCCTCCCTTGGGTGGAACTTGATGGGGAGGAGCAGTTCCTCAGAGTGTGCATTGAAAGCCTTGTCCCTCTACATACCCCAACACATCTGGGGGTAAATGTTTTTTTTGCTCAGCAGTCTCTGTTCTACACTGATTTTCCTGAAAAGAAACCCAGTCCAGAAAGGAGATGCAGTCAAATATTTTGGTATTTGTGGTAGATCTACCAGGTTTGACAATGGTGAGGAGAAGGCTGTATTGGGTGCCTGTACCACAAAGTAGGTATAATTGAAGTTGTGAAAATCTGTTTGTACAGCCTTTGGTAGTTTTCATTTCATGAAAATAGCAAGGGGCATGGCCAGAAGACAGCTTTCAGCAGAAGGCTGGATGAGAAAACCACAGATGTCCTCATCAGCATTTCTGTGATTGGGTTTTATAGCTGCCTTGTTTGGGAAGTTCAGAGGGATGTCCTTATTAGTAAGATACACACATTTATAGCAGTCACAGAATCATGGCACATCCCAGTCTGGAAGAGATTGAAAGATCACCTGATCTAACATTCTGTGGGAAGGGGAACTTAGATGAGATCTACCACCTTGCTCAATTAACTCTGCATAATCTCAAGTGATGGAGGCACTACCACATCCCTGAGACTGTTGTTCCAGTGACTGATTGTTTTCACTATAAGAAACTTATTTGTTATGTTTAGATGAAACCATAGTGCAACTTGTGCCTGTTGTCCCTTCTCTTCTCCACAGATCTCTCCTTATGAAGAGAGAGCATCTGTCTTTTTAGCTGCCCTTTAAATCAATAACGTTTATAGCCTTCTCCTGAAGTTATCAAAGCAAACAAGGGTAGTATTTGAACAAGAATGAGACAGCTGGACAGTGAACTCTCTTTTGTATTTCTAAAGGTCTCCTTTGTAAACTGTAAACCAATATGAGAAGGAGAAGGGAAGGGATCATGCCCCTGTACTTGACACTGCTGAGGCCACATCTTGAGTACTGGGTCACTTCTGGATCCCTCACTATAACAAGGATATTGAGGGCTGGAGTGAGTTCAGAGAAGGGCAGCCAAGTTGGTTAAGGGGTCTGGAGAACAAGACCTGTGAGGAGAGGCTGAGGGAACTGGGAAAGTTTATTATGGAGAAGTTTAGTATGTTTACTATGGAGTTTAGAAGTTTAGTATGCCCTCTGCAGATACCTGAAAGGAGGTTGCAGGGTGGTGGGTGCTGGCCTCTTCTCCCAAGTGAATAATGACAGGACTTGAGCAAATGGTCTGAGTTTCACCAGGGGAGGTTAAAATGAGATATTAGGAATAATTTCTTCACTGGAAGAGTGGTCAGGCATTGGAACGGGGTGTCCTGGGAGGTAATAGAGTCACCATCCCTGGAAGTGTTAAAAAAGTGTGTGGATGAGGCACTTCAGCATGTGGTCTAGTGTTCAGGGTGATATAGATAAATATATCTTATTTTATGAGGGGTGATGTTGACATTTGGACATGGTGATCTTACAGGTTTTCTCCAGCCACAATGATTCTGTGAGGCAAAGGAATGTGTCATTTCACAAATGGGTAAAATGAAGTAATGCAGCCCAGAAACAGTGATGAGTAATGCTGCCATAGGTAAGCACTGGTCCATACAATCCCCTCAAGATAGCATGTGGCTTGAAAACTGTCCAGGTCTACCATCTGCAGAAACCAAAACTCAATTGCTGTTAACGAGAATGAAATGATGGTAATATTAGCATGATTAAAATGAGAAGAATCCTATTTCAAGGATGACTGATGCTCATGGAAAGCTTTGGATGGAGGCAGAAAAGGCAGGTCCAAGAATGTGGGCTAAACTTTATTTGCATGAAAAATTTTCCTAAGTACAGGAGGAAATATCCTCAAAAAAACCCTACAACAAAACCCAAAACCAACCCAAAGAAAAAAATCCAAGCAAAAAACCCCCCAAACAAACAAAAAAGTGTTTTAATGTGGATACAGACTGGTATTAAATAAATGATGCATGTTGGCAGAAAACACATTGTGAAAGGAACCAGAAGAATTGCTGTCATAAATCCCCCAAAGCATCCTAGACAGAGAGAGGCCAAAAACTTCAGGTTACTGGGAGCAGAGGGAAGGGGGTTTGAGAAGAAACCCATGACTCTGTAGATTCATTGACTCAAGCTTTGCCCATATCCTCACCCCCTTAGAGAAGGAAAGGGCTGTGAAGGTGTGACATTGTAACTTGGGTTCTTTGGCTTTTGAATTTAGCTTTTATTTAAGGCAGGTTAAAAGAGCTCCAGGTGTTCTCTCTAGAAAAAAAAAGAGATTAGAAGGCAACATCAATCAAGTTTACAACATATTCAAACAAGTAGATAAAGAGGAGAGAAAAAATATTCTGAAATATTTTTCTAATGAATGCATATTTTAGCTGAAGATTTCTTGGTGGTTGACATGGAAAAAAAGACGTGTATATGCAAAACTAGGATTAGAAGACAAAATGGGATTATTTTCAAGGCTCATAAATAATTTAACTGTTGGAAGAAAAATGCAGAGGTTTGTGTTGATCTTATTGACAAAGGAATGACTCTAGGTCTGATAAACTGAAGGGCTAAAGGGAAGCTTCACACAGAAGAATGGCAGAACATAGCTGTTTGTCTATCACAACTTTTCACACCAGTTATAGTTTTTCTTGGGTAAAAGAAGACGGTCATGCTGGGACAAGATACTCTGGCTTCTTTGACACACTAAAATGCATGTACCCAATGCTCAGTGACTTCTGCTTTGGAAAGAAATTGTAGTTTCTTGTTGACTTTTGTAAGGTCTTCACTGAAAAGAGTTGTAAGTGTTCCCATTAACTATTTTGCTGCAGAAACAGGAGGTTACTGACTGCTTTTGACAGTAGAAGCTTTACAAAGGAACCCACCACAGGAAAGATATGGGGAGCAAGGTGCCTTCTTCATTTGCATTTCAGGTTTTAAGGAAAATTGTGTAACTTCACAGTGACCAGGGCAGGTCATATAAGAGCTTCAGTACCTATTTTGCACCTGCAATTATCCATGCAACCACCACACCTACTCAGTCTCCTCATTGGTCACTTTTTGCAGTTTAGTCAAGCAGTCAAATGGATGAAGTTTGCAAAGTCCCTGTTCCATATAAATTCTCTTCCTGCTAGGTGGTATGGATGACTGATAACTATCTCTCTGTGCCCCTGGCTCATATCCTTTTTCTCTCTCATTCTTTTATTTTTTTTTTTTTCTCCACTGAACTGGTCTTCATTTGTCTTTGTATTTGACAGGGAGAGAAGCCAGAATGCTTCTGTGCTTTCTGTGATTCTATGGTCTCTGCCTCAAGCCTGTTGGCTGAAAGATACTATGGGAAGTAACTATGGGAAGTTGCTCAGGGAAGAGGCACATGGAGGCTCCAGCACTTCTCTTGCTATGCAGAGCCTGACCCTGTGTGCACTCTCTGAGGCTATTTCAGATGGCAAGTTCAAACCATGGCTAATGGGTTTTACTTTCCACTGCACTTGACTTCTCTCAGTTACTACCTCCCAGCTGAGATTTAGTGGTTTCCATCCTCACTGAAGTGTTTCCTAATTCAGTCAGGTGCAATGCTGGGTTGTGACCACCCACCCATCACCCAGGGGAGAGAACAGGTGAATCTGCAAGCACAAGCCCTGGAGAACTAATCTCTGGGTAGTGTGTTCTCACTCTTTTCTTGGCCTCTCTGCTAAAAATGCAGCAAAACCAAGCACCAGCTCAGCTAATATGATATAGATACCTCTGATCTAGGACCATCAAAAGATTTCATGGAGGAAGGATTACTGACCAGCTGGTTGGAAAGCAGCTTTCACTAGTGACCTAACACAGAGGGAATGCAGTCCCTGTTTGTCCTCTCACCCCAGCTGCACAGGCCTCTGCCTGCTTTCATTCACTGTATGCAGTTTCTGGGAAGGAAGTGATCCTTTAAATGTGATGGATGAAAGCCCTTCCTTAAATTTGGCATTTGGTGTTATCAGCTCCTTTGTGTAAGGAAAAATTCCCCAGACTCCGATTAAACTGGATCTGGACTGTAAGTCTTTCAGGCAAGTGTGTTGCTTTATGTGGATTTCCTATCTCTAGGAAAATAAAACAACTTAAAAGTCTAGTATTTCACTCAAACTCAGCTTTTCTCCAGCACTGCAAAATCTTGGTAGTCAAGGAGAGAAAATATTTACTTAGTAAAGCTTTAAAATCAGACTTTTGGGCTGGAAATTGAAGAACATAAATAAGCCAGATATAGGACAACTCCTACTTAAACCCCAGAGCTTAATCTCAAGAGCCAGATAGCTCTTCAGCTCTTCATTCTGTCTTGGCTTGGACTGTTCTGTGCAGCCCAGTCATCGAAACAGGAGTGTTGACATCCACCCACCAAACCATCTCCTGGGCAAAGGAGGCTCCCATACATAAACTTCTGATTTTCTCAGGTTACTATGTGTCCCAGCCTAGCTTCACATTTCTTCTCATATCCTAAACCTAGCTGCCTGCTGCTAATAAGCTACCAGAACTGTGCACAAGGATTTAGACCGCCTTTTGACTTTGGCACTTAGGCTGTGGAATGTTAATGCAGGTGTTCTGGATAGCTGTCCCTTAGGGCTGGGAGAGTTGGGTTGGGAGGGACAAGTATCTCTGTCTTCAGGTTCCTGGTTGCCTTGCACTAAAACCAAACCAGGTGGTTCTCCCCAGCCATCTTCAGTGCACTGGTGTGAGGTGTGGTTCAAAGCGGTGTTTTGGTGATTACTGGGTGAAATTTGTGTTTTCTGGCATCCTCTAGGGTTCCTCCAGAAAGCAACAATAGCAGAAAAGGGCAAGCAAAATAAAAAATAAACCAGGGCTGACACTTCTTGTGTGTGCTTATATGCTGCTGTAATAGTTGCTGGGGGTTTCTATTGGCTTGGCTTAAAAAAGATATCACTAATGTCTAACACCTGATGACAGATGGTACACCAATATTGCTAGGCCCATTGTCTCTCTAAATAGCTCTTTGTTCTAGCTGAAAGAAGGTAATCTTTTCTTGTAGGAGTTAGTAGGAGGATCTGTGTACAATGGGCTTTCTGACAGCCATTCCAGTTTTGGAGTCTGTTCCATAGCTCACTGAAATGGAATCATCTCCCTTATCCTCTGGGGGAGGGTTTCACAAAGGAGGCATAACAGTCAAGATGCCCAGTTTGTGGTTGCTTTGCTACCTGGTAGGACTCACAACACTCACTGAGGAGGAATGTGTCTTTTTGTGTGTACAGAAAAAATAAAACTTGTGTTCCCATTTCCCTTGAAAGGGTGAGCAGAAGTTTGGGGTCTCTGTCTCTCCAAGGAGAAGAAGTACCCATTTCTGGGATGTCACGCTGTGTCCTTACTGGGGAGAGTTAGCCCACCCACTCACAGGCTGCCTGCAGACTTGGCCATTTGTAGCTCTTCTTTTTCTAGGAGCAGAAAGCACCAGCTGCAGCCCAGCTATGTATAAGCCCCTGGAGAGTGCTTTGATCAACAGACTTAAGTGTACTGAGGAGGGATTCTGTGTCCTGTCCTCCCATCCAGGTGTCCTGTGTACTGTACCATGTACATTATGTTCAGGGAGCAGGGATAGCAGCCTGGGTCTTCCAGGAGAGGTTATGGAGTCTTTTGCTCCCTGTTACCACCTTTCAAACGAAAGGAGCCAGATCAATGAGAGAAGCTGTGGATAACTCCTTGTACTGCTCTACCACCAGGGACATCTCTGGGATTTGACCCCTGAGACCCCCATGATCCCATCTTTCAGCTAGACAGATGGACAATCTGGACCTGTGCTTATTTTATCTCTTTTGAATGCACACTACACCTCGAGGCTGCTGGTCACAGAAAAAAGGCATACTTACCTGTAAGTGTGCAAGGAACCTCTTTTCCTGGTCTGAGCTCACTTGAGGCAGTCCATGCCAAAGTCAGGATGTACCAGACTGAGACCCAGAATTCAGTATGCTGTATGAATGTCACTGTGAGAGGATGTTGTCTGCCAAGGTGTTTCTGCCAACAGAGCCCCTTGTGTGTTTACCAGTCATGGTGCCATACAGGCTCCTCAGCATCACTGTGGGAATGCTGAAGGTTGGGTTGGCACTCATAAAGCTTGCACAATGCCTGTGGTGAGTGGAAGTGTGCAAGGAGATGAGGCTCAGGGTATCCAGAGCAAGGTGTCCCTGCTCACTGCAGGGATGGATCACTGCAGATGACCTTTAAAATTCCCTCCCAACCCAAAGTATTCTGTTTTTCCATGATTCAGTGAGACACTAGGGTGACCTCATTCCCTTAATAGATGCAGCACACAGGCACTGATTTGGTACTTTCTGAGTGGGGTTTTTTGGGATGTGTTTGCTTTATTATGAGTGCTAAGTGCAATGAGAGGGAAGCTGTGGGACGGAAACATATTTTAAGGACAGAAATGCCATCCCAAGAGGCATTTTTCAGACTACACAGTGGTCTAACTTGAGGCTGTGTCCTGCTCCTGCTTTAGTGGTAGGAGAAGCCAGGTAGGGCCAAACAAAGTTCACTGTGCAACCTTCCTGGGCAACAGTAGGGATACAGGAAAGCTGGGGTAGGGCTTTTCACCAGAGAGGGCAGTGGTAGAACAAGGGGTAATGGTTTTAAACTGCAAGAAGGTAGACTTAGGTTAGATATCAGGAAGAAGTTCTTCCCCATGAGGACACTAAAATACTGAAACAGGTTGCCTAGGGAGGTTGTTGGTGTGCCTTCTCTTGCAGGTGTTCAAGGCCAGGCTGGATGAGCCCTTGTGCAACCTAGTCTAGCAGGAGGTGTCCCTGCCCATGCAGGGAAGTTGGATCTTGATGATCTTTAAGGTCTCTTCCAACTCTAGAATCAGAAGTAAAACAAAATCAGAACACCCAGTCTGAGCTACAGCATCCTCAGTTACCTTCTCCAAGTGGTGTTATGCACAAAGTTGCACAAGCTGCTTGGGGACTGTTCAGACATTGCACTGAAGCACCCAGTGGTACATGTTTCCCACCTGTGATGACCTCACATGCTTCTAGATCCTTGGAGCAGTCACTGATGTATTTGGGATGGGTGGAAATGTGCTGTTGGAAACTGGAATATTCAAGGTGGAAAAGTCCACACCTTGCTTCACAGTTCTAAATGGTATTACAGTGTTAGTTACATGAAGGGAAAGAAGGCAGAGCTGTGTAACCTCATTCAAAGCCCAGATTTCTTTAAAAAAATAAGGTTGTCTAATGGGCTTCTTCCTGAAGTGGGGATGAAGTGGAAGTAAGGAGAGAAATTGTTTCCCCTTGTGTGTAGAAAGATGGGTGGCTCTGTGGCTGGGCCAGGAGATTGTGGTATGGAAAAGAGACTCCAGGAAGGGATTTGCTGCTTCCTTAGGGGCACAGAAATGTGATTAATGGTTATCTCCATGGGACTCCAGAAAGAATGACTGCAAACCATGCCTTATACCAAAGGTTGCCCTGGGTTATTCATGGGGGCAGGATTGCAGTCTACTTGTAATCACACTGATGCCATGGAGCACTGGGGTGAAGGATGGATGTTTGACCTTTAATAAGCTTTTAGTTTCATGTAATGTGGTTTAGCAGCTACAAATAAGAGAGAGGGTTCAGCATCAAACAGCCAGTGGCTTTTGAACTTCTGCAATAGAGAGTTCCTGATCTGCTGTATCCTGGTGCAGGTGGCCAGGCAGATGCAGGTGTTGGCTTGGCCTCTCTTTTAATTTTCCTTGTTTCATCCTGGGATTTTTCTTTGGCTATTTGCCAGACCCAAGAATACAGTCCCATGAAGAAACAGACCCATGCTGCAAAGTTTATTTGTTTTGCTTTATAGCACCTACAATGTAAAAGAATGAATGTTATTTCGAAAGAGCATGGAGACAGCACATGACAAGCATTTAAATCTTAAAACAGGGCTGGTGTGTTTGGACAGCCCAGAGGAGGGTGTTCAAGTCAACCACAAGGCCATGCTTACATTAGTGTTTCAGCCTGTTTTATTTTAATTGGGGTCTCCCCATAACCAGTGAGTTGCAGGTGGCAGGTAAACATCCCTTAGTTCTGGCAGCAGTGTGGCCACTTTTTTTGAGCTTGTAGAGCCATGGGGGAGTTCTAGGAGAATGCCTGGGACACCAGTACTCCAGTGGGCTGAGAGCATCGTGGTGCCTCTGTCCCTTCTGGGGACAACGCTTGGAGATGTGGCCACTTTTTTTGAGGTTGTAGAGCCATGGGGGAGTTCTAGGAGAACGGTGAGGACCATGCGTGGTTCCTCTTGTTACACTAGTTGTCCCTGCTGGTCCCCAGCTATATTCCCCAATTTAGCCTCTGTGAAGCCAAATATTTTTAGGGGTACTGAGCCAGGATGAAGAGGCAGTGTAATGGTGTTTCCTGGCCTCTCCTTGGGAGATGGATGCTCCCCAGTGCTGGATACCTTCTCTTCTCTGTATTTCAGGGTATCTAAAACAAGACTCTCAAATCTTGTCTGGATGCCCCAGGGATACACCAGGTAGTACCTCACAGCCCCACATCCACCACAGGGAAGTAGCATTTACCTCAGGGTGAAGAAGGGTGCTGGGGAGCTTGCAGGTCACAGATGAGAGTGGGGAGTGCAGCCTGAGAAATAGGGAGGCAATCAGGCAGCACGTTTTAGCAGTGCCTTTGTTGTGACACTGTGGGAAATTGAGCCTATTTATTGTGAGGCTTTTCCTTCTTCAAAGGGTGGTCTTCACCAGCCTCTCTCCCTTAAACTGCCCCAGGACAGAGGATGTGTCTCTGTTTGTCCTCTGCATTCCTGCAGCTCAGGGCAGGCCATTAAATGACTCTGGCGGCAGAAATCTCTTCTTATCAGGGGCCTACTCCTTGTTTTCTAGCTCAATGACATTTGAAGCCAGTTCCCACACCTGAAATCTGTTCATCCATCTACAGAGCATCTTCTCTGCTTAAAGGAGAGGTGTGGCTGATTTATGTGGTCTTCTGTATTTGCCTTTGCCTTCAGATGAAAAGAAAATACTGGCCATGTTCCCTGCTTGTATTCATCACCTGATTTACATTTCATTTACTTCTATAGCCCTGAACAGATATTAGTAACTCATAATAGTAATAATAGGAGTTTCTACTAATAGAACTCCTTCCATCTGTGTAGTTCAAATTATGGACAAGCACCATTAGTCCCATTTAGAGATGGATTTAGCTGGTGCAACTTGTCCAAATGCAGATGCAACTGCAAGAATCATGAAGAAAATGCAAAGGCTCCTGTTTCCACCTCCAGTCAGCTGCTCTGATACAGCCATTTTAGGAGGAAAACATAATAATTCAAAAAGACAATCTGTGAGGGATACTTAGGGAAAAAACTGAATCTCATCTCTGGAGACATGAATTTCACAAGGCTGTCCCAAAGCAGCAAAAGGAGCAATGTCCTGAGCTTTGGCCTCTGTACTTATCAGCATGAAAAAACAATGAGTGTGAAATCAAACAACAGGCTTCAAATGGGAGCTACAATGACTCTAATTTGTATGTACCATTATTTGATCTTCGAACCTGCTAGGTTTAAGGTAAACCACAGTGGAATGTCAAGCGGACATTAAATGAAACAGTGTCATTAATTCACTCCAATGAGATATGTTCCATATAACAAAGGGATTTGTTCTGATACTCAAACAATGTATATTAATGAAAGAGTTGAAACAGATTCATTTTGCTCTAAAAGCAAACACGTTAAGGACACACATTAAGGAAAGCCATCAAGAAGTAAAGAACAAGGCTTTTTTTTTTTTTTTTTTTTTTTTTTTTTTTTTTTTTTTTTTAAACTGTGCTTTATTTAGGGCTAAGCTGGAAAGCGTCATTCAATAATTACAGAAGATTACAAGGAGTTTTAGGGAATTGAGAGTGAAAGAGCAGTTGTATGGAACTGCAGCTGTGTTACACATCTGTACTTCCTAGCTGTGGGCTCAGTCTGGTTGTCCTTACTTGGGCAAAGTACCCACTGTGTCCCAGTAGGAGTTCTGACAGAGTAAGGACTGCAAGATCAGGCCCAATAGGGAATTAAAATTAAAAGAAAATTAAAAAAAAAAGAACGATAAAGGACAAAAGTTTGAGATCAAGATAAAAAATACCAAGAAAAACAATTGAGAACATTAAAATAGAGTAAAACCAAATAAAGAACTAGAAACTACTATCACACTGCTCAATCGAGGCAAACAAGTGTGAGAATGATGTAAATCAAGTTTTAAGACTGTTAAAATAAATTATAATAAATATGATATTCTTTAAAATATATGTGTTCTTAAATAATTCATTGTTTTTTCTGAGTCAGATTTTTTAAAGCAATGTCTTATTTTTTAACTGCTCTAAAGTCATTTACCAAAGATAAATATCGTGCTTTCATTAAATAGTTTTCCTTGTTTTTTCTCTATCATTACAATTAAAAGTCCTACAAAATATGCAAATTTATTTACAGAAATCAGAGCCAGCATATTTTTTTTAAACATCCCCCTGTTTTTCAAAATTCCTTGTAAACAGTTTCAGAAGTTCTTTTAAGAGATTGTTTGTTTCTTAGATTTTTTTTGGTTTTTTTTTTATTTTTTTATTTTTTTTTTAATTTTTTTTTTTTTTTTAAGGTTAAGGTTCTAGGCTAAACCTTTGCCCCTGAAGGTTTCTAGAGCAATTATGGAAGCTACTGAAGCATAGGATGATGGGAAATTTGCGGACAGCAGATCATGAAGACATGAAGCATTAAGCTGTGTTTCGTTGTTCTAGTTAGAAACAACGTCTGATAAAATGACAGCTGTTTTGTTTCCCATTTGCATTGTCTACAGAATGGAGTTTTTATTTTTTGTAATAGCTGGAATGATTGCAGTTAAAAAAGCTGGCAAAGTAGCCATTTATCTCCTTTATCTCCTTGATAAATAACAGCATCCAACAGCAATTGGCAGAGTAGGAATTTATGCTCAATCTAAACTCTACAAAAATTACAGTTCTACAACATCTTTGTTTTTAGCATTAACGCTAACTTCTATGTAGTATTATTTTTTTTTTTTTGCTTTTTTTGTTTTTTTTAAATTTTTTTTATTTTTTATTTTTTATGTTGTCTAATTTTTTTTTCTATTATATAGGTATTTTAAACTTTCTTTTTTTTTTCTTTTTAAATTCTGTACATCTATTAGGATTTTAAATGGGGAGAGTTAGAAGCATTTACAAACCTTTTTTTTTGTTTTCCATTTAATATCAGCCATCTTTCCTTTCTCTTCTCTACGCCTTTTTAGGTATTTATTTATGTATTTATTTATTTACTTTTTTTGCTTTTCATAGATAGCCATCTTACCTGCCTTTAACAATGCGATCCTTACGTATTATACAGAAAACCATATGAAAGCTTCATAGACTCTAATTAATGTATAACCAAAGAACCTCCCGAAGTATCAAAGATCTATTATCTTGCCGTTTTAAAAGCATTTAAGCGGTTTTTTTTTTTTTTTGTTTGTTTGCTTGGTTTTTTTTTTTCCTTTTTTCTTTTTTTTTTTTTTTTTTTTTTTTTTTTTTTTTGGATTTTTACAGGTTTCATATAATCGCTCTCAAAAACTGTTTTAGGAACAGCTCAGAGAAAAGGAAAGAACTTCCGTATTTTACATACAGCTACAAGTCTGCGGTAAAAAGTTTTGTCCTTTGGTCCCTATATAGCTAAGGAATGACAGATAAAGATGCTCAGTGACTGTTACCATGGGTCGCTCATGGTAACCGCATCCTTGGTGGCAAACAGGCACTCCTTTTGTCAGTATCCAGGTTTGCACCTCCTGTTTGAAGAAAAGCCGCTGTGGTGATATCAGTGTCTCTTCAGAAATCCTGGTTGATCTTCTTCCTGCTCTGATCTTACTTATGTGTTTGTTTGTTTGTTTGTTTTCAAGCGCATGTCCTTCGAAGTCAGCAGATGTGATACTTTTCTTGAAGAAATGTTACAGTCTAAACAATCAAAGAGAGAATAAGTCTGAAGTCTTCAGCTTGATTGATATTTGCTGATATGTCAAAGGTGTAATCCAACAGTTCCCGTTTTGTTTTGTTTTTTTTTAATATATATACTTTTTTTTTTTTTTTTTTTTTTTCCTAAATGTGGCCCATTCAGCTGCTGCCCTAAAAAATGAAGAAGATCATTGCAAATTAAATCAAAAAGGGGAGGGGGGAGGTAGGGAAAGGTGGGGGTTATTTGGGAAGGGGGAAAAAACCCTAAAAAATAAAAATGAAATTAAAAACAAGCCTGTTCTTTTAGGCCCAATCCTGCTCCTGTTGAAAGTAATGGATGTTTTCTTCTCCCTTCAATTGGGACAGGATGGGGCTTCTTGTTTGTTGTTTTGCTTTTGGAGGCCTTGGCTCTGATTCTGCTCCCACTCAACATCAACAGAAAATCTCCCCTTGACTTCAGTGAGAACCGGATCAAACCCAAAGTGAGCAAGGTAGTCACGATCATGATAGAGAAAAATACAATTGCTCCTAATAGTCATCATCATCATCATAATAATAATAATAATAAATCAGAATAATAGTAGTGCATATCTACATAAATCTGTATCACTATGTATGTGCAGATAGCTGCAT
Source organism: Heliangelus exortis (assembly GCF_036169615.1). Lineage (NCBI taxonomy): Eukaryota > Metazoa > Chordata > Aves > Apodiformes > Trochilidae > Heliangelus > Heliangelus exortis. Next base: position 8,520,243 of record NC_092454.1, on the reverse strand, counting down.
TTTAAATTTTTTTAGGTGCCACTTCTCAATGCCAGATCACAATCTTGCTTCTTGGGCTTTTGCAGTGTGAAAGGCATTGAGAAAGATTTGTTCTACATTTTAACAGGGTTCCATCTATGAGAGTGTATGAGCTTTCTGTGGAGACATAGCTGCCAATAACATCTATCCCTTTGTGAATGTCAGAAAGTGGGACTTTGAACAGGCAATTTATAGGAGGTTAAATAAAAAAAAAAAAAAAAAGAAAAAAAGAAGAAAAAAAAAGAGAAGACTATTGGAATAAACTTTTTAAAAAAGAAAATGTAAAGCTAACATTTCTTAAATAAAAAAGTTATTTAAAAAAAAAATGTAATCATGATCCGACTAGGCTTGACATTTAAGTAGGATGCTTAATCATTAAGGATTAGCTCTTATCTCTTTCTAGCAAGCAGGTTCTTCTTATACACTTGGTGATTTATTACATCAAGAAACTTAGAAACTGCAAAAGGTCCACTCTGGTGGAAAAGTGTCATGCGGAATATCAATCCATGCTGGCAGGTTTTCACACTGTTGGTTCAACAAACAGCAAACCGTACACAGCAGTCTAAACAATTACAACACCAAAAATAATAATAGAATAAAAAAATAAAAAACACTCGTCAAGGACCCTTTTTCAGTTGTAAACAAAAAGATGCATTTTGCTTTTTGATCTGGATGGGTTTTTTCCCCACTCAAAACAATCCCTCCCTCCCCCTAAGCAATTAATTTTTGCTGGAGTTGCTGTAATACAGAACCTTAGAATTAGGAATTCTTGAAAAGACATACAATGAGGCTTTTCTCGGCGTTGCTTTTTTTGGATTGCTATAGTTTTGAAACTACTGTTACTATCATTACTCTTTTTGGTTTTTTATTCTTGTTTTGGTTATTTGGTTTGTTGTATTTTTTGTTAGGTTTTTTTTGTTTGGTTTTGGTTTGGTTTTTTTGGTTGTCTTTGCCTTTTTTTTTTTTTGTTTGTTTTAATTTTTAGAGAGTGATTTGAATATCCTAAAGGAAAAAAAAAGGTGTCAATTGAAAAAGGCCCCCAATTCTCCGGAAAAAAAATAAAATCACAAGATTTTCAGTGCAAAAGAATTAACCACACACTTTTTTTTTTTTTTTTTTCTCTATTTTTTTTCCAAATTATCTGTAGTTATAACAATCCCATTTTTTTCTAATGAATTAGGAATCCATCTTTTTTTTTTCCTTCTATGTGACATCTAAAGAAGCATAAAACGCTGACGAGAAATCAAACGACAAATAAAGAAACCACTGCAAGCACCAAAAACGAAACGAAAATGAGCACAGCAAAAAATTGTGGCAGCACAAAGTCAAAAAAGGCACATGTGATCATGACTGGCCAATCATCAACTGATACAACATCCAAGAAAAATGCTTCAATCACGGCACCTGCACGAAACTTGACGGCATGTCATGCAACCAATTCTTAGCTTGTTACATGACGCCATCATGTCACACTTTCAACTTCGAGTTGATTTGAACTTACGGCCTGGGGGACTGTATTCTCCACTTTCATGTCATTACGTGAACTTTTTTCCTAGCTCAGCGCGAGACTGTGGTGGATTTGACTGGCTCTTGGTTGGTTTTGTTGGAATTTGATTGAATGACAAAAGAAGAAAAGATTTTTTTTATATATATATATATATATATTTATATATAGTGTGGAAAAAGGGAAAGGTGGGGAAAGAAGATATGTATAAAAATAATAATTTAAAAAAAAAAAAAAGTTACAGACACAGCATCAGTCAAAAAGATCTAATGGAAATACTTGCCATTAAACTGTAGAAAACAAAACAAGAAAGAAAGCAAAACAACCTAGCTAAACGGATAGAAGAAGAAAAAGAAGAAGAAAAGAAAGAAAGGAAGAAAAATAAAGGATGGAGGAGGGCTAGCCAGAGACAAACACATAAAACACACACTTAAATGTAGACACACAGTCAACAGTGAACAGGAACAAAACGTTATGCAGCAGCTGTTGAGGAGAGCATGCACTGAATGGATGAGCGCAGACACAGATCAGTTTGCAAAGTCTGGAAAATAAATACATTCGCTGCCAACCAAAACACTTTCATTAGCACCAGCCTTTCCCACACCACCCCCAGCATCCTGGGCACCGATGGATGGGTAGCCAAAATCCTCTGATAGCCTTTCAATTTCCTTGGATGGACTCTGGAGCAGGTACCGCTCTAATCTGATTGCATCCCGAGTTTAAAATCATGGGGGATTAGTAGACCAAAAGCTACTTAGGCTACTGAGAATTAAAAAGAAAAAAACAAACCAACAACAAAATTAAAAAAAAAAGAAAAAAATAGGAAAAAAAAAGAAAAAAGAAAAAAAAAACCAAACAAAACCCAAGAGAAACTACTGCTGGTTGCTGTATGTCCATTTAGCAGTTCACAGGATGGTGGACTCCAAAACACAGCAATGCTGGTGTGGCATGGGAAGCAGACTTGTAGGAGGAGTTGGATGGCACAATGGTCCCTAAATCAGCATCATTAAAAGAATGGTGTTTATTCCTTTGACATGTGGCTCTAACCTGAATTTTAAAAGTAGTGGAAAACAGGGAAAAAGTGAGGAGAGGAAAGGAGAGGAAAGGAGAGGAGAGGAGGGAAACACAAAGATGATGGAAAAAGCCAAAAAAACAAAGGGACAGGGAGAGGGAAAGAGAAAGCAAAAAAGGGAGAGGGAAAGGGAAAGGCAAAGGGAAGGGAAAGGAAAAGGAAAAGGAAAAGGAAAAGGAAAAGGAAAAGGAAAAGGAAAAGGAAAAGGAAAAGGAAAAGGAAAAGGAAAAGAAAACGGAAAAGGAAAAGGAAAAGGAAAAGGAAAAGGAAAAGGAAAAGGAAAAGGAAAAAAATAAGCTGCCAAGGGTAATAGCTACAATCTCCAGAAACACCCTTCTTCTTTCCTACACAGGAAAACTACCCAGGGAGTTTTGCCTCAGTGACAAACAAAAATCACTTGTCTCAGTCAGCAGCTCTGCACCCTCTTCTTCAGGTACTACCTTTCTATCCCCTTGGCAGGGCTCATATCTCTGCTCCCAGCCTATTTCTGAAAAGTCACTGCACATGACTGAAATTTCACCTTGCATTTGGTTGTGACAAGAATATTGTTGGCAGTTCTCATCCTGAAGTCATGCATACTGGCTAGAGAAAATTCTTTCTCTATTTTTGTTTGTTTGTTTCTGGGTCAGGGCTTTTCTTTATTTATTTAATTTTATTTTCATTTTTCTGTTTCTAGATTTTTTTTGGAGCTGAAACATGCTTTCTGGCTATTGAAGCTACGCTCAGCTGACAAGAGATGATGCTGAACTAAGCTCCTGACTTGAGCGCTGGCTTTGGTTCCACACTTATCCTACAGCTGGCTGATGTTGGTTGGAGTGTACTCCTTCCTGATGGCCTGGCCCCAGTGTTGTGCCTTTTGATGAGCTGGACATGTCAGGCTCCTGAGCTCCCTGGAGCCTGAGTATAGTCAACAGACTGGTACCTCCAAGGCCAATGCAAGATCTGAGTCTACAGTTATTCTGCAAACCAAGAGGGAGGAAACTGTCGTTCTGAAGATGGCTCAGGGTAGTGCTGCTGTCACTTGTGTCCCTGGGTACCCAAGGACAAGTAGCATCAGCTGTACAGGTCCAGGCTGTGCATGAGGGAGAGAAAAAGTCCTCTAGCATCCCTTCTAACTCTCAGTGCTTTCTGACTATGTCAAACCACAAGAAAAAGAGCGGGTGGGGGAGGAAGGACAGCTGTCAGCACTATCATGGCAAGACCTGGCTCTTTCCTTACCTTTGCTCTATCAGCAGCATATGTTAGGGTTTATGAGGGAAAGAGCTAACAGTTTTTGCTTCCCTGAATGAGGCAAGGAGGCAGCAGGAGTAGAAGAGATCTAGTGCAACTAATATTCTTCTCAGTCCATGGGAAGTGGCAACAACACACATTTCTGGGGTTGGGCTATGGGATGGCATCAGCTGCAAGGTCAGGGGTGGCAGGATTAGCTGTGGATGCTAAGCCTTGAGCAGCTACCAAGCTGAGGAGAGGTTCTTTGGCACAACCTTCACTGAAGAAAACATTTTCTCTTATGTGTGGAAGAGGAAGCAGCAGGTTGGTCTGACAGTGACCACTGGCTTTTGAGATGGTACTACCATCCCTTTTCCTGTCTTTCACACACACCCTCAGACACTGTGGATGTGACACACATACACTCAAAAAACATATATATGTACAAGTGAAAGATTAGGACTTGATGAAGCTCAAAGAACAACAGCAACAAAAGACCCCAAAAATGTACTTTCAGATGAAAGCCACATATGGTCATCCTGCCTGCCTAAGTTGGGTCTGCATTTCCAGCCACAAATGAAGCTTCTAAAGCAGGAATCTAGAGCACATACCTAGTCAGTGAAGAGAAGACCCTTTGGCAGTCTCTAAGGACATATCCTGGGCACATAGGTAATGGAACTGAGCTTAGACATGGTTTTTAATAAACAGCAATATATGTAGGTCAGTTGAGTGAGTGAGGTGAAATAGGATTTCAAGAGTACAGTCCCTTTTACAGGTCTGAAACCTGGGCTCTTTCTCAGCTTAAGCCTGGGCTCTGGAGGGCTACAAAGACAAATGCATTTCTCTGTTCACTAAGAGAGGAGTTAGATACTTAACTTATGGGGACTGCTTCATCAGTGGCCTGAAATTGAGAGGAATGTTAGGCATCTGTTTCAGATGGGCTGGACACTGGCCAAGTTCATCTGTTTAAGAAAAGCAACTCACTTTGCTGGGAACAAGTATAAAGTTTGGGTATTGCTGAAGTAAGTTTGTGAGGAAAAGTGTTAAGGTTATGAAAACAAGTATAACATCTAGTTCAAAAGTGGTGCCTTTCAGATAAAGAGGCAACATAGTTCCTGAGCAGTTAGGGACTGTGCACAAGGACAGCTTATGCAAAGTATTTTTGCTGCAGGTAGCACTGACCACAGGCTTGCTCTACTGAGCAAACCGTAGCCAAATACCACTGGAAAAAGCCAATATTCCTCTAACTGATCTTCTTTGAAGCATCTAGGCTTCAAAGAAGCTGGACCCTAAAACTGTTCTTAAACATTATATAGATAAAATGGCTTAAAGTCCTAATGACAGGATTCAGGATGAAGATATCTCCATTTGAGCAGATAACTCTGGACTATTTTTAGTGGGGACACACATGGCTTGTAGGTGCCAATTAATTTGTCCTAAGGGACAGTTCCAGATGAGACTGTGAACCATAGCCAAAAAGAGCCTACATCTCTCTTGCCATTATAATGAGGGCCTTGCATGGCTATCTGTGAACAAGATAGTTACAGTGTAGGTCTATAACATCAGGGGAAATGAATCTCAGTCAAAGCCTTGGTTAGAGCAAACAATTCAGTCATGTCCTTGTAACCTGAGCTGCTAGCACAGTAGTCCTAATGCTACAAAAACCACTGTCAAACGAAAGCTTTGAGCAGCAGATTCTGATCAGACTGTAGGGATTAGCTCTGAATTGTGGGAGACATTCATTGCCTGTGTATAAGCTGGAACAAGATCTATTTCCCTCAGAAGTCTTTAGCTTGGACTCATCCCATCTGAATATAAGCACTCAGCTTAGGAGGCCATTTACCCTAAACTCTGCAAAGTCCACTGAGGTGAATAGGAGCTGTGACTCTGCTTAGCTAAGCTATGAATGGGACTTGGAGTGTCTCTTTTATGCTCCAAAAAACAGAAAGAAAATCTAAGGACACTCAGTAAGGCATTTAAGCCAAGTGAGCAACTCATGTAAAGCTTTTCTTTATTTTGTGGCTGCTTTCTTTCGCTGTTTCCACATGAGTAGCTGCATGCATGGTTACCCCAGAAGAGGTATTTAATGCCAATCTTCCATCCCTACTTTTTCTACACACATAGCACTGCTAATGAGCAATGATGTCCCTTGCAACTCATTCTAATATTTAATCTCTTAATCTATATTTCCTTTGCTCAATGCAGAACTAATTCATTGTTCTGACCCAACAGCCACAAACATGGGGCTCTGGAGATAGGATAGGCTGTACCACCAAGGCCAGTGGATCATTTTCCAAGGATGGACTGAGAAGAGGATGCTGAGGTAGCTTTGGTTCCATTTACACCACCAGGACTGGTGGATGGCTGTGGCCTGAGTCCAGTCCTGTGCACAACAAGAAGGATTCTGTCTTGTCTCTTGCTGGTGCTAAGGGCAAACGGTCCTGGCATCAGTGGTAGAAAGATCACTGGTCTTGCTAGAGTGAAAAGGCCAAGCTCTTATACATGGCAAGATTCATGTCCAACTTTTGAAAGCAAGGGGAGGAAAGGCCTTTTCTCAAAGACTTTAGAACTAAGAAACTGGTGATCTTTTTTAAAGGACTGTGCTCTGTGAAGTTCACCATGTAGTCTAGGGACTGCTATGCTCATGCAGCATCTTGCACACACCTCTCAAGTCTTCTACATGCAGTCAGGTTATGAATGTATCTTCTAAGATTACAAATACAACCAGCTTCAGGTGAAGATTGCTCTGTGTATTCATCAGAATTATTCTATGATTCTGTGACTTTCGGGACCACAGGGCTAGCCCAATGCTGCCTCTATCATAGCGAGTTAGTGGGTTGAAATTCTTCAGCTGCATGAATCTATTGTCTCCTATTCCTTGTTATTTCTATTATGTCTTTCCTTCCAGCCCCTCCTTGCCAAATCTCCATGGATCATCTTCTCTGTTGCTTTTTCTGTACTGTCACAGACGAAAGGAATTTCTGCATGGAGAAACTCTAATGCCTGCCTCCTGTGCTCACATCTAAGCTTCTGATCATGGCTGAACCACACACTGCCTCATGTGCTCACCACACATGTAGACTTCTTTACCTTTATGCAATATGTATCAGTCTCTGATTACAAACACACACGTGTGTGTGCCTTTGCAAGCCCATCCAAAATTGCAGTCAGGATCCTGTCCTTGCATCTGCTAGAGCTTGCCCCCAAGCACACCTATATCAAAGCTGTGAAGATCTTTTTCCTAGAGGTGATGGATCTTTACAGCTATTGCTTCTGAGGCTGATCAATAATATTAAAATTCCAACCCGTGTTTAGAAAAACCTTGCCTTTCTTGTTTCTATAGCAATTTCTCCCACTGTTTTGTGCCTCTGCTGTCTTCCAATGCTGGGTGGCTCTATTTTCCTTCTGCCTTAGCCCCCCTCTTTACCATACCCTGAAACAAGCCCACACAGCTCTCCCCTTCCCTGGCTTCTGCCTGGACTCCCTGGAAGAGGTGGAGGAAGGACACAGGGCTCTCCAAAATGGGTTCCATCTCTCCAACAACCACTGCTAAGGCTGTCATGGGGAGTCCAAGGCTAAGAGCCCAAATGTCTTCAATTAGGAAGGGCAGTGCAGTGAAGGGCAATTTGCTGCTCTGCTGGGATTAAATGAAGACTGATAATTTGTACTAGAAGTCAATGCATTTACCTGGACTCTTGGGGTGCTATTTTTAGGAACTAAAAACCAACCAAACAAACCAAAAAACTAAAACAAAAAGAAAGGAAAGAAAAGGAAAAAAAGAGAATGTTTTCCTCAGATGCTTCAGTTTTAACACCCAAAGTTTAAAAAGGAGAAAGATTGTATATCTAAATCTTCATATACATGAATATGTGCACATACATACCATACATATGTATACGTACAGAGGTACTATATATACATACATATCAACAGGGACAATTACACATATGCAGACAGAGAAGCTAATGTGATATAACAGGGTGATGGGAGTACAGCATTTCAAATGCCAATGTCTTCTGTGCTGTTGCTGGGTTTTTTAAGATGATTGGTGACCCTTCCTTAGTGTTTTCATTTATAAATTAAAGGTGACGATAAAAATTAGCTCTTAAGTTGTAATGTTTGTTTCTCAAGTAATCATATAACTCACTTGCTGTGCAGTGTTGATACCAGTTCTCATTTAACTATGTTACATTAAGAGCTGCTTGAAAAATGGCATTTTCCAAGGGAAAATTGTCATTGTTTTGGCTTTTTTTCATGGGAATATTTTAGTCAAAAAGCAAAACAAATCTGGGATGGGGGGAGATGGCCAGAGGAAAAGATTAATTTTTGTCTTTTTTTAATCAGTCTGAGAACCAGTCCATTTTTAACAGGATTTTAGTGTTTTGAAGGCAAACATTTTTAATCAAGACAGTTTTGGTTTTTTGTGCTGTTGGCATTTCTTTTTTAATCTACTAGAATGAAAATTTGCTGCAGCAACATCCGGTTTTGTCAAAATGTCACTTTTTGGTCACCCCCTCCTCCCCTAGCCAGTTTGATGAAAAAATGTCAAACAGCAATAGCTGTGTCACCTCTGATTTATCTATTTTTCTAGAGACATTAGCCTCAAGCAGTGGATGAAAAAGAACCACACTGGAGCAGCTGCTCCTGGAGGAGCCAGACCAGAGGGTTAGAAAATGTCCCTGGTTCCCCACACAGCGTTGCCTTTTCTCACCCTGTCCCCAAGCAGTGGCAGAAGAGGTGGTCATAACATGATGGGGATGACAGGGTGGTGGAGACACCATATGGGAGATGCACACTGAGAGGAAAATCTTTGTGGGGTGAGACAGAGAGGGGAGAGATGCAGCAGGGTGGGCTGGTGCAGGAGGTAGCTCTGGTTGACCTGACACTGGGGTTGTGCAATGGGTAAGGGCTGAGTGGAGACAGCCCTGGTTGCTCTTCTCAGCAACATCCAGAATTTACTTGGCCTGCAAACACAGCCATGGCTCCCTATTCTTCTGTCAGCTGTGTTTTGCCAAGCAAAAGCTTTGCAGGCAAACGCCAGTGCAATAAACTCTGTGTTTTTTTAAGGAAGAAGGATGGTAGTGATGGTCAAGGTCAAGTGTACGTTACATGGCTACTTTTCAAGCAAACCAGGTAGCCACTTCTGCTCCTGATGGGCAGCTCAGCACATCCAGTGCCCTGAGGAGCATTTGTTCTGCCTCATACAGGGTACTCACTCCTGTGTTTGCTGCTGGTGAGCGTTAGGTGGGAGTGGAAATTGAGCTGTGTGGTAACTACCCTTCTGCACATAATGAAAGGTTCTTTATTACAAGAGGGCATCAAGGAGTTTGCTATCTCCTGAGCATTGTACCAACAGTTTAATTAAAAAAATGTACATGGTTGAGAACCAAGTCTAATTGGGAAGCTGTGAGTGAGTCTCTGTGCTTGGTCTCCACTGGTTCTGCTTTTTCCCTTTGTAGGTTGACTACAGCTTATCAAAATGCTGATCAGCCTGGTGCTTCACTCTCCAGTTCTTGTCGCTGAAGGTTAAATACAGATGATATACCCATTTTCCCCTTCCTCCCTTCCACCAGACAACGGCCTCTCCCAGGATGATCTCCAAACCCCTGATGAGCCCCAGCTCATGGATCCTAGCAGGCAGAGTTTATAACCTACAAATAGGTAGCCTGATACACCCTATCTGGGGCTCAAGTCTCTGCCATGAGACATGACAGCCCCCAGCCATCTGCCAGGCTGCAGATGAGGAATTTGATCTGTAATTGCACACTGAGAGTAGGAAGGAGCTGTGGTGGTGGTGTTTGTGTGGGGTTGCATCCAGGAAAAGAGGAGACCTTATTTCTTCTCCCATCTGAAATCCCTGGCAGAGGTCCCCAGTCACTGCCTGGTCCTGTGCCAGTGGCAGGAGGCAAGGCTCGACTCAGGAGCTGCCTAAACTGCCCAAAACTGGGTTGGTGGTGGAACCCTGAGCCTCACCATCATGCAAGACGTCCCAGGTGAAGGAAAGACCCACCCAGGTGCTGTAATGCCCTGTGTGTAAGGACTTAGGCACTCCAGCATGTCCCACATGAAACCTCACACTTGTGGGTCTGCTCCCCTGTGATACACAGGGGTACTGCTCCCCAGCGGGGGGAGAATTCACCCTTCTTTTTCCCAGACTATTCAGCACCTTCCATAGCCTCTGTACCTCGTTACATCAGAATGCAGCCTGGAACACATACTCCCAGCTTGCAACACTCAATTACTCCTTCTGATATTTTATTTTTTTTGCCTGCAGCTTCAAATTACCTTCAAGGTGCACAGTGCAATTAGCTAAAAATATTTCCTGCTTCATTTTAATTGCACTAAAACTCTAATGTACCTCCAGCAAGGAGCAGTAAGGTGGAAATTGGTGCCCCAAATATTTCAAATTGATTAAAGCCTAGGATGACTCAATAAGCTTACATAGTTCTATTAATTATTAAAAGTTATTAATTTTTTCTTAAAAAAAACCAAGAAACCTTTCAGAAGTCACATTCTGTATGATGTTTCTGAAACAAGTTACTTTTGCTAAGATGATAATTCTTTGTGAATTTGAGAAAGATAAGACAAAAATTTCTCCATCTAGTTGGAGTAGTTTCCATTTGAAGAATTCACAGCTCCTGGCAAATTTTAGTGTCTCAGAATCTGATTCTGAAAACACTTTTGTATGTGACTTACATATGTGACTCATTCCACTGCAATAGCTGAGATATTTATATGGTTCTAATTTAGAGCTGGATCACACTTTTGTTCAAAGCCTTTCTTGGTGGAAAATGCAGGTGATCAGTCAAACCTTATGACTGCTTAAAAATAATCAAAACTTTTTGCCTGAGCATTGAAAAAGAAATTCAAAAGAAAACAATTTGGTTTCGGAAGCACTGAAAACCAATGTGCTGATTTCTTCAGTCCCATGGTGGCTGCTTCACAAGATTAGTGCAATTACTTTGAAAAAAATATCAGAAATAAACCCCAAATTTCATTTGCATCTAGTGAAGGGTCTGATCAGCCTCAGTCCTTTGGGTTTCTGGTTTAGAAAGAGTTTTGCTTTTTAATCCATTTATTTTAAATCAACCTGTTCTCCCTAAATGACTGAGACAGCAGGTCATTGCAGGTCTAGCTGACTTTAAACATGACAGGATGCTATCACACAAGCCATTCAGCTGGCAGAAGTGAGGTGGCCGGGGAGACACTAAGCATTAGGACCATGAAGATGATCAGAGGGCTGGAGCATCTCTGCTATGGAGACAGGCAGAGAGAGTCAGCCTGGAGAAGGCTCCAGGGAGACCTTATAGCATCTTCCAGTACCTGAAGGGGCCACAGGAAAGCTGGAGAGAGACTTACAAAGGCATGGAGTGATAGGGAAAGGGACAATATCTTTAAATTGGAAGAAGGGAAATTTAGGTCAGACATTAGGAAGAAATTCTTTCCTGTGAGGCTGGTGAGACCCTGGCACAGGTTGCTCAGGGAAGCTGTGGCTGTCCCCTCCCTGGAAGTGTTCAAAGACAGGTTGGATGGGACTTCAAGTCTAGTGGAAGGTATCCCTGTCCATGGCAGGGGCTTGGAACTAGATGATGATCCTTGAAGTCCCTCCCAACCCAAACCATTCTGTGATTCTATGACCTGGAAATAGAAACCCTGGCAGCTGATCTTGCTGGAGATAAAAGTTGAAGAGTGGCTATGACCATAAGCTGTAGAGTGGTGCCTGATGTTCCACCCTCTAGTCCTAGCTCTGTAACTTCATTTCTTAAAGCTAATACTGGTGGTGCCATTGATTTGAGACTTAGAAAAATAGTGCAGTCCTCTGAGGTCCTGAAATATTACCTCAGAGGAACTGCAGAAAGGATTAATACTTATACTCATTATTTCTAAGATTATAGTATATATATCAAAAGCTGATTTATTTTACTTTTGGGTTTTTTTTTTTGCTTGTTTGTTTTGCTTTTGCTTTTTTAGTCTCAGCATGACAAAGACATTTATGAAAGATGACTGTAAATAGATATCAGCAGTGAGAGCTCTTTCTGGTCGATGTGCTAGAGAAGCTGCCCCCAGAAATGCACCAGGTTCTCACCTCTCTTCCCTCTTCTAGTCCTCAGCTCTTAAAGGCACTTGCAAACTTGGGTAGCAGTCAGGGCTCCCATTTTATAGAGATGTGTTTAGGAGGAACCAGGGTGAGACACAAGAGGCCCACTTCACAGGGGACATCACTGGGATGACAGATGAAGCTTTCTGTGCTGTGATGAATCTGAGTTCCTCACCAGTCTCATGCAAACAACAGGCTCATGTTAGCCTCTGCCTTTATGCTCCTCTGTGTGCCTAAGAGCTAAAGATTACCTGAGTGAGGACTCAGAGTGGAGGTGAGATTGAGTGCATGTGTCACCCGCTTCTATGGCTGTGACTGAAGCCAGCTAGTGATCAAGAAGTCCATGGCAAAACACAGAAATTATGCTGCCCATCTTTGCAAGTCTCTCTCCTTCTCCTGTACTCTCCAGCACAAGAACAACCTCTCACCATCTCCAGAGCAACTGATGTCTGCAACTGATTTTTACACAATTTTGTGAGAAATTGAAGGTCCTCAGACTCTTGCCAAAGGGCACATTGAGAAGATGAGTCTTTGAAAAAAAACAGCCCCAGGCCCCCATTGCTGGTGTGAAAGTCCATCCACTTGCTGCCTCTTCTGTTTGAAGCAGAATGCCAGAAAGGCAGATACTGGCTCCTTCTTCCTCATGGGAATACAGGAGACAGATTAAAAAGAAGGGGGGGGGGGGGGAAAATCATTTCACAGCTAGACTGCCCTGAACAAGAAAAGGTCTCTGACACCAACAAACTAATCAACACTGAAAGCTTATGAGGTCAAGGTTTTCCTTCTCCTCCATTATTCTTTTGATTTTTTCTGACTGTCTGGGACTTGTGCACTGCCCTAGCAAGTCTATAAATATAAAAGCCTTTCTTGCCTTCCTCTGAAGCACACTGAAAAACATTTGAATAACTGTGGGTTGAAGTTAAAACTAAACAAAAACAAAGCAACTTGTGAAAACCAGCTTGTCCAGCCAATCTTCAAGTACTGACCATAAATTGCTGCATGTCAGGCCCAAGAAGCTTGTCTCTGCTCAACAGGAAACAGGAAAGACAGCTCTTTCTGCAAAGAGCAAGCCTTCTGAATGCAGTGTTTCATGTGAAGCCTTATGGCCAGGAATGCTAATGCCAAGCAACTGGCTAAGCTGCCCACAGGGTGTGAGCTGTGCCTGAAGGATGGAGTCTGGGACCATCAGGACTGAGCTCTGAATGTGTGGGCTGCCTGGAGCACCTCAGTTCCCATGACTCCTCTCTTGTTCTCCATGAAATGCCCACAAGACATTTTGGGTGGCCACCACTGCACAGCTGGCAGGAATTTCCCAGATCTGGCAACTGAGAAGATCCCAGCCTTTGCAAAGTCTTTTCCTCTGGTGCCTGTGGAGTGTAAAATGCTCCTGGAGCCAGATGAGTAGTGCTTATAAATCCCTCTGCTATGGAGGGAAATTGACAGAGGCTCTGGGAATATCTATGGCTGGTGCTGCATTACAGAAGTTGAGGGTCCCTGTCCTGAGGCGCTGCCCATGATCTCTACACTGCAGCATGGGGAATTTTGCTCAGCAGCCTTTTCATGGCAAAACAGAAGGCTGCTCCCTCCATCTCTCTTATCTCTGGGCTCTCTGTTGGGCTCTGTGCTCCTTCAGTTCTCTGCTTGTTAGAAAAAGGGAAAAGAAAAATTCCCCATTCCCTTCCAAGGTCTGAAAAACAAGACTCATAGCTGCAGCCTAAGCTCCTTTGATGAATTCTGCCTCAGCAAAATGAAATTAAGATTTCAGCAAACAAGCCCTAGTTCGGTGGTACCAGTAGAACAAATGACATCTGATAATTACTAACTCCTTTTGCTTATTCTTTGCTTTGTTCACCCCATCAGTCTCTCCAGATTATATTTTCAGCTGAGTTTAATGAACACCATTTATTAAACTAACACCAGGGTTCTGCTCTGGCCTCAGACAGATGTGCCTGCTAATATGAATCATTTTGTTCAATTGGATTATTCTGATGGAGAGCGGATCCCCGCCACTCCGAGGAGCACAAACAAATGGGGAACAGACCGCCTCCAATTGTGAGCAGCCGCTCGTGCTCATTAGGAGGCAGCTCCAGGCTCCATGGGCAGCTTGGCAGGCTGGTGTCCCCACTGGTCCCCTCAGCCAGCCCTTATGCTCCTCTCCTTTCCCTGTCACATACAGAGAGAGCCCACATCTCAGTGTGGGTCTGGACCTGGACTGCTGGTAAGACGTGTGCATCGTTGTCACCTTGCCCGCGTTTGCCAGCTGCATGGGCAACAGGATTCACCTTCTCCTTTGTTAAGAGGAGTGATCCTTATCTGAATGCAAGCCAGATCCCTCTAACTGTGCCCTCTTCCCTTCCCAGTGTGGCATGTCTGACCTCCTTCTTCACACCAGTGCCTTAGAAAATGTAGACTACTTATTTGCTATTGATCCTTCTTTATTCTGATCTTCTCAAATTATTTGGGCAAAGGGACAGAGATAGTATGCCTTTAAAAGCTTGTATTAATCAGGGAAAAGAGGTAAAATCCATCTGAAATATCACAGAGATCCCTTCAGTCTATCATTTGGGATTTTAGTGTTGAAAATTTTGGGTCAATCTCTATAATATGTTATGTTCAGTCACCAGACATCCATCTATCTGTCTATCTCAATACAAATCCTACCTTCTGTGAACCATAAAACTCCTAGCAGAGTGACATTACCACTTCTCACATCAACAGAACACACTGAGCGCACATAACTTGGGGAAAAATTACAGAGGTAATTCAAAAGATCAGAAGAGAGAAAGCAGAAGATTTCTGCTCCTTGTGTGTAAGTGGCCAAATCCCACAAGTCTTTATCTGGGACAAATCATCATCGCTCCATTAAAGGCTATTTTTTTTCACAGGTGAAAGGCAGGCCCAGAACTTCTCCAGCTACCTGTGGTCTTCAGAAAAACTCATTCTAGAGCATTTCTGGTGGAAGAAATTATTTTCATTTTAATCCTAAGCAGTATAAAATTTCTTCCAGAAACCACCAGTGACTGGCAGAAGCCAGACTGTCAGGAAGTGGGCCTGAAAGAGAAAAGGCCCCAAAGCCAGCTGTGATGCCAGTCTACATGCCATTACTAACAGAACTTTATCATGCTCCTCAACAAAGCCTTCTACTGAGAAGATAATTCTTGCATTAAGGTTTAAGTTTAGAAATGGTTTTCCAGGAGCAAGGATGCAATTCTCTAAATTGCATCACACGTGGAGAACAGGAAGAAGTCTTATAGGAATTCTTGATGGGATTTTTGTCTAACAAGGTCTGTACCAAACAGTGCCCTTGTAACCTAGGAGCAGAAGATGGAAAACCCTCAGATATACCCCCTCTGGAAAGCACAAAATGAGCCCAGTTTCCTGAAACAGTTGTTGGGCTGCCTGCCTGGCTCCTTTTCCAAGCTCACAGCCTGCCATGGTGGAGCAATGTGTGCCATGCAAGGAGAATGCACAGAGGAAAATAAAGATCATGGAAAGCATTCACTTGTCATATGTCACAGCAGACGAGATACAACATCTAGCAGTTAGTGGAGGTGATTCAAGAGAGGATTAAAAAAGACAGTCTCTTCCAGCAAAGACAAACTTGTAGCTGACTGCACAATCTGTGGGTTTCATGACCCAATCATTTCTAAATTCTTGGAAATTAAGGCAATGAAAAACTATTTTCTTTCAAAATAACCAGCTTTTAAAGGCAGATATTGTATTAGAGCACTCTACGATTACAACCAGGGCCCTGGTCCACAGCACACACAAATCAACTGAAAGATGTCTGTTTTCTTCAAGGACTGGGCCTCATAGAGCCAGAAATCTCAAGGGCTGATTCAGTGCTCTGAATCCTCATTATTGTGAGGGTTTTAAAGTGTTACTCTGCTCTGCATAGAATGGGTGCTTCAGACTAAACAGCTGCTGGGTCTGTCCTACGCAGGGAAAACAGAACATCTGAAAAGACAGGGATGGGGAGTATCTCTTCTAATAATGGGAGAAATCTGCTTTCTAAAGAGCATCACTTGAGTGTACAACTGTATCTTTCCAAGGCTGGAAGAGGATTTCTTCTGATTGTAAGCCATTGTTATATAATGGGATTTTAAAAAATAAACCACGTGGAGTGGTTTTTATTTGGAGAATGCATGTTCATTCCCTAGTCTCCCTGCTCTAAAAAGTCCAGAGCAGGCACAATAGGGACACTGCATCCCCACCTAGAATTTAAAATAATTGAAATATCTCTGCTACAAGAACCCTTTGAGCTAAATAAATAATAGTGGGCCTGAATCCTTGGCTGCCATAAATCAGTGTCACTTCACTGACTTCAGAGAAGCTGGTGATTGGCGCTGCCTTGAGAACTTTGCTTGATCATGGCTGTGGTTAGTACCTTTCCAGACAAAGCACTGAGTTCTCATTTACTGTGCCACTTGGTTGGGAAATTACTCAATTGCTGTTCTCCTTTCCCCTCCAGCTCAGCCTTCAACCCAGTACTTAAAAATGCTGGATGAAGCTCAGCTAAATGGAAAAAATGAACCACTTTAAATAAAAACTGTCTTTCTTCTAACTGCAGTCGCAGGGCAGAACAAAAGACACCTGAGAAACAGGGTTTGCACCGTAAACCTTTAATTCTCTACTGCAGCTGAACCAAATACTTCAGAGACCAGAGTTTTGATATTCACTTGTACCTGGCCAAAGTTACTGTACCCATGAATTATTCAGATTTGCAATTATTGCATTTGATATATCACTGGGTATAACTGTGAGGCTGAGAAACAGTGTTCTAGTGCAGCTGATTGTATATGCCTTCCAAACCATAAGGACATCAATTTAAGGTGCTCACATTGATGGAACACTCTGCAACCCCTTATTAAGATTCTTGCCAACTCCTGTAGCAGTCTTCCCCTGCAGAGTAAATTTCATGGAGTTTTTTAACCTCCCTTTTCTTTATACCTACAGTGTAAGTGCCAAACACTACCCCATACAGCTTCAATTCATGGTTCTGCAGTAGCTTTCAAAGGTCAGTGGCAAAAAGATCAGATCATTTTCAGCCTACTGATCAATGCTACACAGGTGACCTGAGTTCTGTGACCCATGTGTTGGAGCTGACTTGTAACTTTGACTTTATCAGGAGTTTCCAGTTTCTCACATTAACCCTCTCTGCTAATTCATTTTTTCCTACTGCCAGAGGTCTCTGTCCTGCCTTTGGTCTATACTGTCCATATCTCCTTTGTTTGGACAAAAAAAGAAAACCAACCAAAAAACAAATAAAAACCCAAACATGTACATGATGCTGATATTTTTTTTTGACTAAACACACCGGAGGCAGATCTGCCAGCGTTCAAGCATATGAAGCACAGGATTGTCTAAAATGAACATCTGTTGCCTGAAGTCCTAGACTATTATGATCTTACACAGTGAGCTTTGAAAAATTTTCCCTTTGCACTCTCCCCAAGTACCTGGATTTGTAAACTGATAACATGTTTCTTTCCTGTCTGCTTATTAGTGGGTACAGCTCTGCCCAGTGCCCCCTTATCAAAAGCTTTTGCTGATTTGTCACTTATTTGAAGATTCTTTAAGAAAATTACCAAATGTATTTTTAAACCCCATCCTAGGTTTTTATAAGCCCCTTCAGCTGTGGCTCTTTTCCCTCTCTCATTCTCTTTATACCTGTTTTATTTTTCATTTTGTCAATATTTGCTGCTGTTTGAAAAAAAAAACAACTTTGGCAATGGGTGCCTCCTGTATTCCATCTCTTTGCTTCTCATTTCAAACAATGGCCACTTAAAACATCTACTCTTTCCTTTTCTCATGTGTCCCAGTTCTTCAAGTTGTAGTCCCTCATGCCATGGCCCAGCAAGTCTATATGCTGGATAAACCTGATAAAAGGATTCCTTCAAAGGCAGAATTTTTCAGATTACTACAGCTACCCATTAACTGATAGAATCAAAGCTCACACCATTTAGCTCTGACCCACTCAAGTAATTTGAATGACATAGTCCATATGAGATCCCATAGTAAACTTATTGGTGAAGTGGCTGAATATTAAATTACCACCTTCCAGTCTACCCCAGGGATTTAGGGTTTTGTGGTTGGAACCTTTTGAAGGTGGCACAACCATACCATGTTCCTGGTCTTTTTACAGGAGAGATGACTCAGATGGGTCTTTGCTGGCTGAGTCATAGCAATAGTTCTCACAGTCCTCCAAAACTTTCCTTTAGATCATCAGGACCAACTGCATCACAGTGGGATGAGAAATGGGAGGCTGTTTGCATATCTGTTATTTAATTCTGAAAAATTTACATTATCTAATATTTTTTTAAAAACTAGGACATGGGTTTTAATGAAGAATTCATGCTCTGAACTGAAGGAACTGTTATGGTATTGCATTGTGCTGCTCTATCACTCCCATGGCACATAGTGCAGATCTGTTAGTGACCTACATGGACTCATTTAGATGCAAACACAGCAGAACTCCTGAAAAGCTGCCCTGCTTTGAGGAAGAACAAGTTCCAAATATTGCTGAATGGAATTCAGTCTCAGAGCAGTAATTACTGATTGTAATTTTGGAGTAAATGCAGTAATTAATTATTGTCGTTTTCCATCAGTGCATTATATTGTGTGCCAATCTTCGAATAACTACAATAATTAGCAAATGGGATTTTGCATGCTCTGGTATTGAAACTGTGGTTTGTGGAAGAGACATGAGAATTTTACCATAATAAAGCTATTAGTAATTTAAATGGGCAGACAGGTTAAAAGTTATCTGACAGAAAAGAAAAAGGTTTCCTTGTCAGTTGTTCAAACACCTTCAGTTTCAGCCTCTTCCAGTAATATTCACTTCCATTCTCTCACGTACGAGCACAGACAGAGCAAAGTTTGGGTTATAAACACTGAGAGACATGTAATTTAATCACAGTTGTCAGTGAGAATTAAAAGCAAAAGTAATCCACAGGAAAATAAATAAATAAATAGGCCAAGCTGATGTTTTTCTAGTACCTAACAGACTACCCTAAATGAAGCTGTTCTGATTTTGTTCTTGCTTTATTCACTTATATTAAAGCTTGTGCTGGAGTACAGTTTTGATGTAATTATACTAGTGCGAATTTCCATAATGTAAGCAAGTCCTAAATTATCTAAGTGATGACTAAAGGAGGGAAATGGCAATATCTGTGGAGGAGGAAGAGGAATTGGTTAGCATGATTGTAGGGTGCATAACTACAAAAATGGGATTAAATCCTGATAAAGGATATTTAGTCTGAACCTCAAGATGAACAGCTTAATAGACAACAGTGAGATAAATGCAACTGCAGAATAGCCTCTCACTGGAGGTAATACAACCCTATCTGAGAGGGATAAGCAAATGCACTTTCATTTGAATTTACATTGAAGTCATCAGAAATAACTAGAGACAGGCAGAAATTTTTCTGTTCACATATTGGTGGTTATAGGCATCTGGGAATTTGCTTATTTGTTTTATTTAAAAATGTGTATTATATATAATTGTAATTTATATTTTATGGGGAAAAAACCACATTTCTTCTGTGAAAAAATATTACCACTCCCAGCCAGATACAAGAACATGTATCTTATACCTTCTGCTGTGAACCACACATCAGCACATGTTCAAGAACCTAGGAAGGAGGACTTGTACATCTATTTTTGTGTTTGAGCTTTAGCCTGTGTTATTTCCCCTGGCATTTTGGAGAAGCTGATTTCCTGGACAATACATTCTTTTAGTATTTTATCACTACTCCTAGGAGCAAAGTTGAAAATAAATTTTTACTGTTGACCATTCCCCCCTCCTTCCTGACCCTGCCTTTTGCTTCACCTTCCCCTCACTCAGTTTGTCCCACTCACATTCACTTTATCTCACTCAGTTTCACGACAGTCGTTACTCTAGGTTAGCTCCACCCAAACATCTCACCATCTTTAAATGAAATTTCAAAAGCCAATTATCTATCTGAGGTGGGAAATAACACTTTGCTAGTGACCAGTCACTGCAATGAAGCAACAGAAAGGGAATGGACAGGATTTTCACTGCTCTTCTGTGCAATTTTTTTTATTGATCTATCAGCTGGATGCCTCTGTGCTGCTCTGTTAAGTTCTTAGCACTGGAAGAGTTGTGAACTATGTGTTTTTTTTTTTCAGGCAGTATTGTCCTATCGTGGCTTCTACCAACTTAGCATGAATGGGGCTAAGACTGGGGAACTACCTCCCAGACTCTCTACAGAGGGCTGACATCCCACCCATCACTTCTCATCCTTTGGGGAGATCAGAGGTGGTCTTTCTGCCTGCCCCAGCAATCTTCCATGGTGCTGGCCACGCAGGGGGCTCAGACCCACCCCAAAGCACTGCAGGTTGTGCACAGAGCTTTTCTGTGCCACAGGGTACTTAAGGGCTCCTGGGAATGACCACTCAAGGGAAGCTATGTATTTCAGGGTGTATTGTTTTTTTTTTTCATTATTCTGTGCATTTACTGTCTGAAAGACAAATGAAGTGTCTCCAAATACTTGCTTCCAAGACCCGAGGGGGGATTTGTCATAAAATATATTGATTTTGGCAGAGTTGCCTCAAATGATCCTTCTCTCTTCCTTTTGCTTTCTTGCTTTCTTCCTTCCTCTCCTTTTTTTTTTTTTTTTTTTTTTTTTTTTTTTTTTAAATTTAATTTAATTTTAATTTATTTTATTTTTTGTTTATTTTCCCTGCAACCACTTCTTTAATTCCAAATATAATACAAAGGTAGCCATTTTGGAAGAATTTTTCTATCTGAATTCTTCAGGGCTTTGCTTGCTTCAGCTTTTGGGCTTATCTGCCGTATCACAGGGACCCAGTCATTATTTGACTTTAGAGCACTTGCAAGGAAAATAGAGGACTTCAAATCACTATACACTAGACTGCTTGCATCCAAAAAGGGATATTTAGATGTTGATCATAAGTACATCCAGAATTAAAATTATGTGAAGAATTTTCTTTCCTGGTTATGAATAAACACTCTGAGGATTACATCAAGCTGGGTACCGCTTGTGTTTTTTTGTTGTCAGCTTCTTCTTTTTTGGAAAGGACTTCAATAAAACAAAGCTCTTCCTCAGAAAAATCCCAATTAAAAACTTTCTTGAGCATCCTCTTGAAACACATGAGTAATTGCCCTGATGTCAGTATGGTTACGCACATGCTTCAAATTGGAATTAAGGACCCTGAAGAGCTACAGGAAAAGTAGAACTAGGTAAAAAACATCCAGGAGTTACTGTGTTTCTTGCCAGTTAAGAGAGCTGCCTGCTCTCAAGCTTTCCAATAGTTATCTGTGCCCAACCCATGGGCCTAACTGGCTTCTGTCCTAGTGTTTTTGGGAAACTTCTAGTTGCAGTAATGATACTGCTTACTGACTAGGCAATTCAGAGATTTCCAATAGTATTTTGGAGGCTCGCTGGAAGCTACACATCAAACCAGCCCTGGGGATACAATAACATGGTGCTGAGTCAAGAAAACTGACTGTTCCCTAAGCAAGACTTATTCCTGAGGGCTTAGCACCCTGTGGCCAGCTATTATACAGCCCTGTCTGCAAGCTGACTTGTGGCTATCATGACTAAAAATCTTCTGTCTGCTTCTCAAGTGATGGTATGGATGTTTCTGAACATGGGAGAGCTGATGAAGTGAAGAAAGAGCTGTATCTAAGCCTTTCTGATCTTCTGGGCTTCCTTGCTGTCACCAAGGGTCCTCTTCAGTCTAACCTGGTGTGATATTTTCTGTGCTCAATCAGATCCCTCCCTGGAACACTGTCCTTCAGCATCCTCCTGGAGTTACATGCACTTGGCCAATTCCCTTTACAAGGTGTAAAAAAAAAGACACAAAAATTTTTATTTCCCAGAGAACTCTCTTTTGCTAAAAAATAGGTGCATCTTCAGCTGCATCGGTGTGGTCATGACAGTAGGAATCTACAAGAGAATAAGGAGCTCTCAACTGCATGTACTCCATTGTTGTAGAGACTGTTTGTATCTGATAAAGTGTCCTACAAGAAAAGGATGGAAGTGACCTTGTGGTAACAACTGAATTGATTTTGCTGGACATTAGAGCATTTAAATGAAAGTAAAAGTCAGGAACATTAAAAAGACTTCCTAATTAGAGGTGACAACTCAAAACTGTTTTCTTCCTTTGCAGAAGCAAAGGAAAGGAAAAAAAATAACCTAAGAGAGGTAGGGAATTTTATTTCCGTTTTTTCAGCTGATTTACTGGGGGAAAAAACCCCAAAACCTTAAACAGCAAATATTAGTCCTATTACTGAGTAATCCTTTTATAGGAAACAAGTAGAAACCTCAACATCAGACTGACTGAGAAAGGGTAGAGGCAGAGACAATGATCCATGATAATGAAGGCACAGTAGACTAATACCAATGAATCTTTAACAACACAGTGTGTACAGCCCTGCACTTCCTTACACTTGCACTTCCTGTAAGAATCAAGCATATCCTCAGCCATCACAGATATACTATGACATATAAAGCTATTGCTTGCTGCCAGACTAGGGAGACCCTTGAATTCCTTGACCTCTTAGCAGGTGTTACTGAAACTCCTCCCAGAAACATAGAGAGTCCCTGCTTCAACACAATTTCAGGCATGCATCTCCTGCTCTCCCCTCTCAAAACCCACAGGAAAAAGCCAGTGTGATGAAGCAAAAGCATTTGGGTATGGAAAAGTATTTTGGTTTCAAGCTTCCCAGAGGCCTTGTCATAAGCAAGGAAAAGAAAAGAGGTATTCAAGGAGGAGAATGCATTGACCATTATCTCCATACAGTCACATATGAGAGGGCCTAACCTATGGAGGCTGCATCTTGCACATGCAATTAGTAATTTCATGGCAAGGTCTCTTAATCTGCTTTGTGTCATCTTCAGAACAGCACCTCTTTTAAAGATATTTTGATCCCACTCTTTAATTCTCTGAGAAAAGGATACTGTTCTGGATACCAGAACAATACATTTTCCAAAGGTATTAGAGATACCAGTGAAAAATTAAAACGCTTCATTGTTATTTGGGAAGGCTGAAGACAGGAATCTCCTGCTTGTACCTTAGATGGGTCAAAAAAGGCCTGAGTCAGAACCACTGAATCTTAGACATTAGAACTATAATGGCCCAGAAAGGTCACCTAATCCTTCTCTCTGTCACTAATTCAGAAGTGCAAACTGCTTGTTGCAGCTTACAGCCTGGTTTTATCAAGAAATCTCTGAAGAAAAGCAATTTTTAAAACATGGACACTTACTGTCTCTGTAACAAACACAGATGTCTATGTTTCTTTTTCAAGTAATTGCCTAATGGAAAAGTCAGCCAGTGGTGGAAAATTTTTCCACTTTCGGAAACATCTCCCTTTTTTACTGGGGATTTGAACAAAATGAGTTGCTTCTTTTGTTATTTTTGACACTAATACATGTATTAGAATCTCCCTTGGAGCATCAAGCTGTCTCCTTCCCAACAGCACAAAGTACGTGGATTTAATGATGAGACCCTTGGTCAGTTTTGTCTGGGTCTTCACTCAAGCAAAGCTACCTTAGCTTTGGTTGGGTTTTATCCACACACAGAAGTTAATAACTGAGCAAGAAGTGAGCATGGATTCTTCTGTAATAATTTCTTGGTCTTGGGAAGAAAGAAATTAGGAGTTATTTCGTTTTCATGGAGACATATTTACATAAAGTTCTTATGCTGGGATGAAATTGGATACAGACTATACTGCATGAAGAATGACGAACGCTTTGAAACGTTTGCAACACAGAGCTGTTGAAACAGACACTGTCCCAGTCCGGTCACCTGGGATTAAACTGCAGCCCAGTCCCATCTCTTAATTGCAGATTTTCTTCACCCACCAGAGATGCTCTCTTTGGCTGAGCAAAGGGAATCAGGACAGCTGCTGGCTCTCCTTCAGTGACCAGAAAGGCTTTCTAGAGATGCAGGATGCCCTGGAGTGGGGATGTTGTCTCATCCCTCTTTAAGCATCCTTTCACCTCTTTTGCTAAGGAGACACACACACAAACAGTTCCTGGTTTATGTGTGGATGTGTATTTGTGCAGTACAGCTCTAGCCAGAGGCCTGAGTGAAAAAGGCAGAAGCTAGAGACTCACAGAGCTATATCTTTTTGAGGGTCTGCAACACAAAGAGAGGCTACAACCACAGTTGACACCCCCTTCTCCATGCAGTTACCTGTGCTAGTGCTTTGTATCCAGTGGTTCCCACAACTCTTCAGTAGGGACGATTAGCATCCTTTGGCCTCTTCAGCTGCACCTTCAGCCTTTTCATGCCAATCTGGAAGCCGTTCATAGCCTGGATAGCAGCTTGGGCACTGGCAGGATTGTCAAAACTCACAAAACCTGTCAAAACATGAGGCAAGGCAGGGGGCTTAATGAGGTGAAGGGAGCCAAGGCACGTACATGCAACGACCACTGAGAATGAACATGGGGAGGGGGGTAAGGGCAGCGGGAGGGAGGGAATGAGCAGGTAGGAGGGTGGGCAGGAAAGTGAGGAGAGGATGGTTGCCAATGGGAGACGAAGGGTAGGAGGGGTTGTTACAGATCAGTGGCCCAGGACACAGAGCCTGGTCTGAGTGCTTGTCTGGACATGAGATTATGTGAAGCATGGGGATCCAAATGTTGGTGCCACAGTACCAGCACCCACAAGATTTGGGTCACCTCTGAATTGGGTATTAGCAGATATGATGCATGGTCTCAAGGCACTCTGGCTAGCCTTTTTTCCCTCCCTCGTGGCTGGGGTAAATCTCTAGACCTTCCTCCACTCAGCAGAATAACTCTTCCTTTGCCTTCCAATATGCACGAAGAAGGGAACCTGATGTGCCTACTACTACTTCCTTATTATGGCAATATAAGTAAAATGTGAATTTAATAAGTGCTCCATTATGATATTCATTGGCATGAACAGTTTGATTGTTGGCCACTTAAGCAGTACGAGGATCTTTATTAACTGGCAATTTATGTTGACTCTGCAGTTGAGAAAGATGAGCACTAGTGCTTTCCTAACATGGTTTCCTTAAGTAGTTTCATACCTTGCCAGCAAATCATCCCATTGGCCATGGATTGCACCTAGCAGTAGGAGCACCTATACTGAATGAATGCTGTATCTATAGGCCACCTAAAATGACTTTTTCTCAATGGAACACTTGCTCTCTGGGGATAAGAAGAGCCAACACAGGTCAGAACCATGCAGGATGCAGTGTATCAATTTTGGGCAGAGTTTTTGGTGTGGGTGTTGGTTTGCATTTTCTTTTTCTTCTCATATTAGCTCCAGAAGAAGACCTAATTTGCCCAGACTGCATATGATTTTAGATGAAATGACCATGGTTTGAGCTAGTAGTGAGGCAGGGGGCCATCACATTGTATAAAAATTGCCTCTGCTACTTTAGCCAGAAATTTTCCTGCGTGCCAACACAATTTCTGAGCACAGACCATGGGTAAGACTAGCCTGGACCAGCCTGCACTCCAGACAAAGCCATCTGTTTTCCCACCCCTGCAAAGCTCTGGCAGCACAAATCAACCCTAGGAACCCAGTGTCTCTCAACAGACAGGCTGAAATGAAGAGACAGTTTGAGAGCCCTTCAAAAAGCTAATTCTGAGCATTTGCTGCCAGGTATACACCTGCTCCTGACAACAGCACCAAGCATGGCTCACAGCCTTGGGCTGTGAATGCACTTAGCAGCACCTCCTCCCTGGTCTAGTTCCTCCTTGAAAGTATGTCTCACAGGTGATACAGGATGTCTTGCATTTAAAGAAGACATGGAAACACCTGCATGCAAGCACACCTTCTGACACTTGCATTAAAGCTGTACTCTATGCCTTTGGCTAATAATAGAAATTTAGGAGATATCATAAAACCTATGGCCTTACTGAGAAAATGGGTTTACTTAATATGTCTGAAGTGTCTTTAAGAGGGAGACCCAATGAATAAAGAGTCATCCCTCTTCATCCTCTTCTTTTGAATCCAAAGCTCTTAGTAAATGGCTATCCATAGAGTCTTCCCACCAACAACCTGGAGATGCCAACACTGCAGTTCCGAAGACTTGAACAAAAGTGTTGCTCAAGCCTCACAATAATCATCAGTCTCTAGATAGAAAACTGGAAAGTTATGGTGACTAATGAACTGGGGTATTATTCAGTGGGTTTTGAAATCACTAATTAGCCAGTAAGCACCTGGTAATTTTCCCAGTTTACACATGACTAATTGAATAATCCATCAGTCAACATGGTGCTATGATTTGACCTCAACAAAGGAACCAGGCACCTCCTGATTTTACCTGAGTTGATTCAGTCTTTAAATACTGCTGGAGGCTCCCTTGCAAATTTTTTACTTGGGCCTCAACTTGAAATTTGCTGTCTAGTTATCTCACATCTTTAAATACAACTGCAGAATAAGTCTGCTCTTTTAAAAATCACCTCTGGATTGATAATACTCCTATTCAAAAGACACCAGCTACATCTAAACTAAAACTGTGCCAGGGAAGTTCAGAGAGTCTGGAACCCAATCATCTGTGTTACTTAAATTTTAGAAATGTCCTTGACATAGTTTTTTTGGCTTGTACCTAACTCCAGACAATTTCTGGACAAAACCCAAGTATTACCAGACAACAGAGGCTGTTTTCAGTAGTTAGCTTGGATGTGACTATGGTATTCTGGAAAGTAAGAGAATTTTATAGTTTGGGTGTGGGCCATTCTTTTCCAGCTGGCCCCAGTACTAGAGGAAAGTGCCAGGTATGTTTACTTTTCTAATATATATATAGAGCTGCTGAATTCCAAAACTGAGTTGGCTGCAGGTGGATAATTGCTTATACCATGTCTTTAGAGATCCTAGCTTGTCTGGAGACTTTGATTTCTACTCTTGCAATTGGTACTGTTGCAGTGTAGCTCTAGTTGACTAAAGGTGTACATCTAGATCATGTCTATATGTGCATTCATTTCTGAGTAAATCATCTTGAGATAATAAAATAATCAGTGGAGGTTTAGCCAATATGATCCATGCAGTGTAGGACATAATTTTTTAGGACATTTTTAGCTGTGCTGAAATGATTCAAGTCCCACTTGCAGTAAGCGATGTAGGCAGGTATGTAGCTTAGATCAGGGTACCACTACTGTGGGATTCACCTGGTTGCATTATTGGGACTGACATCTCAAGGTATGTTGCTGTTAACTGCCTAGTACATGAGTGAGTTTTTCCCCAAAGTGATGTTAATTACTTAATTAAACTCCTAATGTATGCAAACCCCACCAGAAATGCTTCTAAGTATGATGGAAGTCTACTACTTGTCTACTTTTGCCAAGACCAGAGCTTTATTTAAATGATAAGCACTGGTGCTGGGATGCTGATACAGCTGTACCTCTACAAGAGCATTGCCTTTAGATTAGCTCACAAAGTTATACTTGTTTTTATCATCACTTTGCTTTTGAGATGGAATTCCAAGGCCATTTCTTCATTCTGTTCAAAGCTGTAAATAATAGAACAAATGGGACTAATAAGAGAGATCAGAAGTGCATTTGCTCACTATATTTCATTTAGACCAGATAATGAAGCTGGGAGTTGTACTCCGATGCTATTGGTATTAATTGCCTACAGATTTAGACTAGATTTGGTTTGTTTATTTTTTTTCTCCTTTGTTGTCCTGATATCCACTTCTATAATATAAAAATCTCTACTGGCTAGCTGCTGAGGGCAGAGGAGCTGGGATAGGAGGGCTGGGGGAAGATAAGGAGGAGGTCATATGCCAATAATCAAGCTTTATCTTGTGAGCACATCCTATGGACAGAGCAGCCAATTGCCAGAGCTTCATTTGACTGTTTCAGTTTCAGGGGACTTGATACTCTCAGAACTTGTCAGTGCATTCAGCTCTCCCCCTTCCTGTTATTTATGTGGAATTGTATTTCATATTGTTGAAGGTATTTGGAGGGCCTCCAAAAAGAAGAAAATCTAAGGCTTTTACCCAAGAGTTGAGATGTGGTAGTGACAAGAGATAGGCAAACTGACAGACAGACAAGATATGAACAGTATCATAGTCCTTCCTCTTTTCAGGTCAAATACCTAATAGCAGATGATAAGACTACTTTTTTTGTTGTTATGTGCAATATTGGCACTTAACTATCTTTGTTTCTCCATGTCCTTGTCAGCAGCACTAGTGGTGCTATGCTAGATTTAAACATGTGTTGCTAGGAACAGAATGTATGTACTGGGAAAATAGCTTAAGTATTTGCTTTCTGAATGGCTGGCCGTGACTGTAGGTCTTGAAGCAAGGTGATAGCACTAGAGTTGCTTAGGAAGCTATCTACGTGTTGAACACCACCCCTGCGTTGTCATCTAAAATCTTGAAGGACAAAAGAGAAAGGGAGAGGTTAAAAAGCTTGAAGCTGTTTCTGTGCATCAGTTAATTAATAATCAGAGAAATATATGTTCTAGTCTGAAGATGGTTGGTAGGAGGACAGGACTTTGTGATAAATCTATTTTATGGGGAGATGTTGGGGTTTTTCCTTTTTTTTTTTTTTTTTTTTTTCTTGGGATTATGTAAAACAGGCTGTTCTTATAAATGATTTATCAAAGCAGCAAAGAATGAAGAAACCTGCTAGGAATGCAGCTCAGGGCAGGTAATATTCCTGATGCTTCACAGCATCTTCCAGGAAGGTACTAACACAGGAGTCTATGACTTCTTCTGGTCTGCTGTTTTCCTCCATGACTGTGTAAATGATCAATGGGCATAAACTGAGATAGCATCTTTGAGGGTGCTTTGGTTTCTCCCCATTTCTTCCACAGGAAGCCTTGGTAGTAGTGCATGCTGAAGCTTCATGTCCTTCTGATGATGCCAGCATGATCACCAGTGGTCTTATGTAACTTACTCAAGGGCTATTTTAATCAGCTGAGATGATAAAAGAAAGGAATTAGCAACCTTTCTCAGTGTGCTTATGAAGAGTGTTTTGCAACTGTAAACTTTTCTTGCACATTGAGTTCTGCCTCTGCATTTCTATGAGTTTGTTTCAGCACCAAGAGCAGTCCTGAATGAACATGTTGTTATTAGGTTCCCATGGATCCCTAATCGGCCTTTCTGAGTTTTCTTTGTATACTGTAAGCAGAATTAGCAGTTAATGTGCAAAGTAGCCTTTTTAAGATCTGCTACCAGGTTGGTGTTTCTCTTCAGCAGAAGCTTTCCTCCTGATGGAGTCCAATGCTTGGTAACTATCTACTAGCACCCCCAAAATTAGAAGTCAAGACCATGGTGAATGTCAGGCCCAGATGCAAGCTTTTGGCCCAGACACTGAACTGGGGGAAGACAGCACTACACTAGGTCCATTCACACAACTAGTTGGGTCTTGGGCAATGAAAAGGAAAAGATGTACTTCAAAGAAATGGCTACTTGTGTAATCTTAAAACTAAAAGGAGTTATTTGATCTATGTTCCAGATGCTTGCTGAACAAAACTACCATCTCAGAGATGCACTTTGCAGGAGAAACTGGTGCTTATTAACTTCTTTAGGCCAGAGATAACACTGACAGCCAGAACTAGAAAAAAATGTATTTGTCTGACTGTCATGAAGGTTCTTTCTTGGCACTTCTTTTTCCTCCAGTTATGAAAGTCACAAGCTAAGGAGAGGATCCCCTTCTTCTGAACTTTTCCCTCTTGTTATTCAACCCACGTTCATCTCACTAGAAGAAAATGAGAATACCAAAAGAGCAAGGATCTGCCTCTCTGCCTGTGGAAGGCAAATTCCCATGTGGTGAAAAGAAGAAACATTGTGCACGAGGGCACAGCACGGAAGGGTACTAGCACAGAAGTCCATATCTGTTGTGTCCAAAGTGCTGCTGCCCAGGATGTGATAATGGGGCTTAACCACTAAAATAAGGAAAAGGAAGGTGCAGATGGTAGTGGCAATGGGTTGGACATGAGGGCCTGGTCCTTTCCTTCCCCTAAACATTTGAATCAGTGATTATGAAATTAGTTGTTATTATAGTTTTTAATTGGTACATCGTTCCCTTATGCCTTCCTTGCTTTTGTTACTAACCAGTGAAAGGTGAGGTCTAGGAATGTCAGGGAGGCATTTTCTGCTGGGAAAGCAACAATAAGGTGTCTAAAACTCAGGAGTCTTGTCTGTGTCTATAGGGTGCATGAACCACCTCTCTTTCCCTGGCTGGACCTGACCGCCAAACCCTCAGAACTTTCCTGCTATTTCACTCCACTTCTAAGATTGCTCAGTTTCTCTTTCTCTGTGTTCATTAGTCTTATCAGAGGATGGAGGTTTTCCTTTAATTGCCTTGCAAGGTCTTTACCTTGCTATGTTCTTTACACGATGTACTAGCTGCTGTCTTGCAATTTTTTAGTGCTGTAAAGAATTACAGGATACAATCTGTATGTAAGTAGCTCTATAATGTATGTGTGCATTGGAAGGTATTGTATTGTAAGGTGATTTATGGGTACTGGAATACTCAATAAAGGAGTACTTCTGCAGATCAAGGGCACAGCACTTCAGCTGTTTTCCAGTGTCTAATAGGGTTGGATGACTTTTTGGAATATTTAACCTTTCACAGGTGTTTAATCATGTCCAAGTGAGATCCGTCTGTCCAGTTATCTATCCCATCCATCCATTCATCCACCCATTTTTTTAACGTGTGAACAGTCAGTAACTGGCTACCATCCTAAACAACTACTATTAAATATTTCACATCTGCAGGATGAAATAATTGGAACTTCAGAGTATCAAAGAATTGGCTCAGAAATCTGCTGAAGCACTAATGTTCATTTTGGAAATTTATGAAATATTAGAAAACCTTCAAAGTGTCTCAGAAAAAAAACTCTATTAATTTTTAAGGATGTAAACTAGATGACCTGGTAAACTTAGTTAATCATTCATAAGCTGCAGTAAAATTTTGATACAAGTTGGTGTGGCAAAGATGTATAATTAATACTAATTGTCATGGTTTCAAGAAAAATAGCATCTGTCAAATGAACCTGATTGCACCAAATTGTAAGTTTGGCTAATAGAGTAACTTTTCATAGAGTGTATTCAAGCTTTTCTAGAATATTTAAGAGAGATTGTCTTCATGGCAAGCGAAAGCAGAGAATATAGAACTTCTTAAAAAATGGATAATAGTCAGAAAAATCTGTGAATTGTGACTTACAGTACTGACAGTTTTCTCATAGGCTCCTCCAGGAACATGCTGAAAGCTTTGAGCTATTCTGTTTCTCTAACATAACCTAGAAGACATCTAAAGTAATTACTGGTAAAATTTGCCAATCATACAAAAATAGTGAGGTGGTATATAATGACAGAAGTAAATCATGTTCACCTGGGTCAGTGCAGACTGGACTCAGTTGAAGAGTGTTCATTTCAAACCAACCAAATGCAAAATTAAGTATCCACAGGAAAAAAGCTCAAGTGGGTCACTTAAAGGGCCAGTCATCACTAGAGAACAATACATCTAAGAAGAAAGTTGTTTTCATGATAGCAGCCAAATACTCGAGCTTGCCAGGACATGTAACTCAGTGTTACAAGATTCTATATATTCTTGAAATGAAGTTATTCTCTGGGAAATATCCTCTTGGTGGACTAAGGTGATGTTACATCTGAGTATGGCTCAGGAAAGACCCTAACTGGATTTCTAGTCCTTTTCTAAAAAACCCCCAAGTTTTAGGAATTATAGCAACTGTGAGAGTAATTCTTGGGTCTGAAAAAGTAATGAGAGTTGCCACAGTTTATCAAAGAGAAGGTTAAACAGTCATCTGACTATAGCCTATAAATATTTCCTAATAGAACATTTTTTTAAAATAGAAAAAAAAAATCTGATGGATTCTTCGGGATGGAAGCAGACGCCTGACAAATTTAAAATGGAAATAAGATCCTGAGTCTGCATTTTTTAAATAGTGAAGGTAATTAACTATTTTGGAACATCTTGTTTAGCAATAGGAGTGGAGCACCTATTGCATGAAATCTTCATAAGGAGTGTTTCTAAAAAGGATGCTATAACTCAAGCACAAGGTTTGAACCTCTCACATGAGCTGATGTATCAGGTATATGTTATTTAAGAGTTCAGTCCAAAGGATCAGAACAGTCCATTCCAAAAGCTGCATATCTCTCTGTCTCTCTATTGTTCATTTCACTTTTTAGATATTTAGAAAATCAGTTCTTGTCTTTTAAACTGGCATGGACTGAATTAACAGTCATGATAGAGGTGACAATTGATGTTAATGCCTTATAATAAATGGCCCCAAAATGTGGGCTGCGGACCACTGAGACAGCTGACTGGTACTTGTTCTTCATCTTGCTTCCAGCTGAGAGAAACTGAACAGATGGGAAGGGGAGATTAAATGAAGAGTGAAAGTAGATGGCATGATTAACTTTCTCTAAAGGTCAGAACACCCAGTGCAGAAGGTAGCTTGATATACATGAGCATCTTCCTTATGTCACCTTCCCATCTTCCTTTGCATGAAACTACTTCTATACATTGTGTGGTGGAATGTGTAGAGAAGTGGTCCCTGCTATTTTGCATTGACAATTAGATGTTCTTCAGATACTGAATCAAAGCAGCAGTATCTTCTCTGAAGGCTGAAGGCAGTAGAAGCTGGTCCTAAATTTGGTGGCTCAAACCAAGAAGAGAGAGCCAATTCCTCTCTTTCACAATCTATTTGGTGTTTTTTTCACACAGAAATTACCATCATGACTCACACTGAAATGCACTGTTAAGATTCAAGATTAGACTAAAGTTTGAAGAGTTTAGATTTCTACATGGTCAGATAAGGGGTTTTGACTTCTGGAACCAGGGCACCTGAGAGTGACCAACTTTTCCTAGAAAGTGACAAAGAGGAAGCAAAAAATCCAATATAGAATATCACAATTTTTCTTAACAATGCAGATAAGAGAGCTTCTCCCTCCCTTTTTCCTTTTCCTTTTCCTTTTCCTTTTCCTTTTCCTTTTCCTTTTCCTTTTCCTTTTCCTTTTCCTTTTCCTTTTCCTTTTCCTTTTCCTTTTCCTTTTCCTTTTCCTTTTCCTTTCCCTTTTCCTTTTCCTTTTCTTTTCCCTTTTCCTTTTCCTTTTCTTTTTCCTTTTTTTCTTTAAACAGAGCTTGTCTAAAGGATGAGCAATTATTGTCTGATGCTGTCTCCTGTGATTCTACCTACTCTGCTAAATAGGAGTTGAAGTCACCCAATGAATGGACATAAGAAGTGAAGGATCGGGCTTCAGCTCTTCTTTGGAGATGCCATGAGTCAAATATTGGACCTGTATACAAGTGTGTCTGCAGTGTAATGAAAGATTGTAGTTCTATCAGAAGCATGACATTCCAACCTAACTGCTGCTGATGCTCCCCACAAGGAACAAACTAGACAGTGAGGAATCGCCTATAGATAAGTGAGTGGTCTTTGGTCCCTTTTTAATGATTTTTGAACCAAAACAATTTCTGAACTGCTTTCAGAAATGGAAGTAACTCTTCTTCACTTACTTTCTGAGCCTTCCTTTAAGCTGTCAGATGTCAGATGAAAGTATATAGTTGTTAAAAGCAGAGGAACTTTCAAGGAGACAAGTCCTTGTGCTGGTGTAAAACCAGAAGCAAAGAATAAGCTTAGTATAGGTTTTTACACAAACTATGAGAGAAATCTAAGTAGGTGCTCGTTAAGGATGTGCTGAGAGTATTGCTGAATCAAGATGAAAGCTATTTTTACATTTGTTTTGTTGGAGCTGTACAATATAAACAAGATGCAAATAACTACTGAAATTCCAACCAGTCACATAATAATTAATTTCTTAATCATAATTTATCAGCCTCCAGATTCTTTCTACGATCTCACTCAATTTGTGGTTTTTGATAAAGAAGCTAAGAGTGAACATTGCAGCTGAAAATCACCAGTTGTCATTCTTGGCCTATATGGTGCAACTATCATAAAAGGTGACCTTCCCTGTGATAATATTTCATGGTGGTGAAGTAAATTCCTTCCTGGGCTAATCAAGAAAAAAAAAAAAAAAAGGAGCAAAACAAACTAGAAAAAAACTATCAGAAATGTATGCTATGGATTCTATTATTGCCTATATTTTGTCAGCTCTCTCATGTTCCATGGAGTCTCTGAAATAGATCCATTCTTGGTGTAGTAACATACAGAGAATTTCCCCACCTTACTCCTGCTGATCATTACTTAGACAGACAGCAAATTGTTTCTCCCTGGTATGTCATTATGTGTAGGCTGGGTTAACCCAGTAGATAGAGGAAAATTAGAAGTTTGTCTCGTGGGGCAGTCAGGAAATTTCTGCTCAGAAGCCAGAAGTAGTGATGGATGAGTTTTGGCCAGGCTTTTCAAACTTTACTATTTATGAAGGACACTATGTGAAAAACTGATAGGAAAAATCAAAACTAAAACCGCCAGGAAAAAAAAAAACCAACAAAACCAAACAACAAAATTCCTGATACAGGGAGAATCACTTGGGAAAGAAAAAGAAAGGAGAAAATCTGGCACTGAGCTATGCTGGGTACCAACATGAGAAAGGAAAGAGTTATATAAGAACATTTTAAACTGAAAGATAACATTCTGTTCCAGATCAAATCAGCTAGTACAACTGTGGTCCTTTCAGTGTCAGTATAAGACATCTGTGTTTCAACTACCCACAATGGATAGGGAGATGATCAGGTGGCTTCTTTTGTCATCACCATCAAGGGGAATTTAACACCTTCATATTATAGTGCAGATGCTGAGTCTGCCAGCAGAGCATTCACCATTAATGGCCTTCAAAAGAATATTCTGAATCCTGGAGATTTCTGTGAAGAAATTTCTGTGAAGAGCCTTCTGGAGTCCCTCAGAAGAGTTACATTCAGTCTGAGGGATCTGAATCATGCCACAGATTGCTTAATTCCTGATGTAATTCTGGGTTCTGAGGCCCCTGACCAATGATTTGTCTGAACTTTTCATCCATCCTTTGGGAGGGACGAGGGCAAATATTCTTGTGCTTTAACTACAGAAATGAAGTAGGAAAAAATGCTGGAAAATAATTTTATTGCTGAAAAACATTTACAAAAATGCCTTTGATTTGAAAAAGTTCAAGACCTTAGAAAGGCAAGAGTTACTGACAATTTGGAGAGGTATCTTAATTTGAAAGAGTGGGGTATAATGAGTATCCCCTAAAAAGGTGGTCCCTGCATTTAGTCCTACAATCAAGCAGTAAAAATTCCTGTCTCATAACCATTTTTAAAGCCCAGTTACACATAATTCTTCAGGAGCCTGCTCAGTGATGTCAGGAAGTGCACAATGATCAGGATAAATACTTTAGAATTTCTGAAAACCCTTCTGGATAAGGATTTTCAAGGGTCATTAGAGATCTGTCTTTAGAACAATCATAAGATTTCACCTTTACATGGTGAAAACCAAATTTGTGGGCTGCCAAAAAGGAAAAAAAATTGTTGCCAGTGAAGTAGCCAAAGACAGCTGCTAGATGCTAGAAAAACCTCCTCCCCTTTATAGCAATAAAATATTTATGTCTAAATATCAAGGAGGCTGAAGATCCTTGTCCCTTTCAGATGATGAAGGGGGCATAGCCCTACTGTCTCTAGATGTTCCACAGGTTACATTACTGGGGATCTCATTAGAGTGCCCTGGCCTGCAAAGAAGACCAAACCCATCCTGAGCTCTATTAACAAGGGCCCAGCCAGTCACTTAGGGAAGTAATTACCCTTCTCTACTCAGAATTCATTAGACCACTCTAGATTTGGGCAGCCCCCCCACCCCAGTAACATAGGAAAGACAGTGATGAAGTGGAGTGAGTTCAGCATGTGGCTGTCAGGATGTGCTTAAGACCTTGTCTTGTGAGAGGGAGATGACTAAGAGAATCTATTCAGAGTGGCACAAGGTGGCACAGGGAGAGACAAGGGATATAAACTGAAAGAGATATCCAGGCTGGGTATCAGGAAAAGCTTCTTCACCTTGAAAGCCAGCAAGCATTGGAGCAGATTTCCCAAATTCAACCCACTTGTTCAGTTGTTGTAATTTTTAAATTATTTTAATATGTATTTTTTTCTTTTCCTTTTGTAGATATATATATCTATCTAAAATACACATATAATGCATATACCTCTATGTATATGACATTTTGCAGACCAAGACTGGGCAGAATGGAGCTGAGGTTGAATTTTGCTGGGGAATTGAGGGAGATGAAAACAGAAATGGTTAAGAAAAGTATAATTTTTTTTTCTTAAAAAATCTGCAAGTTGTTACCCTGACAAGAATGTTTGAAAATGTCACTATATACTATCTAAAGAAGTAACTCTCATCTGAGGATTTTTTTTTCTTTTGGTTTGCTTACTTGGAAAGGGAAGATAGTGACTGCACCAATACATTAAAACAATGAAAAGTTTGCAAAATGAAGTACACAATAGATATGCGAGAAATTATATTACC
This sequence comes from Heliangelus exortis, assembly GCF_036169615.1. Lineage (NCBI taxonomy): Eukaryota > Metazoa > Chordata > Aves > Apodiformes > Trochilidae > Heliangelus > Heliangelus exortis. Next base: position 8,483,949 of record NC_092454.1, on the reverse strand, counting down.
TATAAAATTTTAATTCTGTATTGTTTTGTATATGCATAAGGCATTGATCTAACCACACATTTCTGTATTTTTCTTTTCTGTGGCATCCTTGTTTTAATTACTGTAGAGAATGAATATCATAACAGGATAGGGAAAATGGCAATGTATCAGACTCATTATTGCAAGTGTTGGAATGTGGACAATAAATAAGGCAGGGAAAGAATGGTTTTGTAGTTGTACAACCAAATGCTGCTTTGGAAAACTGGAATTAATCCCTATTTCTTCTATGACATTCCAGTTATGCTGGGTAAATCATATATCATAAAATTCTTCCCTAATAAGATCTAGGCTACTTTTTTACTAGCAAATAAAATAGGGCAGGCTCTGAGTGCAGCAGGCACATCATGTGCTGTGTCTGTATGTCTGCTAAACTCCCTTACCCTTGAAAAAAAGGGTGGCCTTGTCTACACAGCTGTCTGGGGACAGCCCTTGGCCCTTGCCAGCACTGAGCCATGCCCAGGCAACCTACAGCTGTGAGCTAATTCTTATGGCCCAAACAGAGCTGATGGCAGACAAATACTGAAAATGTATGGATAGTTAAGGCACTGTGTTTGAGCTGATATGGGAGGCTTCACATTTGCCAGTGGTGCTGAATCTTTACTATATGCTCCTCTTTCCCTTGGTCCTTTTCAGTGTGTGACTTGTGCAGTGTTGCCTGGTAGAAAGGCTGCTGGCTGTACTGGGGTCTCAAGCCAACATAAATATAACATGTCCTGCATTGTGCTAAAAATTTGGAGAAAACAAGCAAACAGACTGATGGGGCTCATGGCATCTCTGATTAGACTTCCAAGATTAATAAATAGTTCTTAATATTTTTCTATGCCTCATCGTCCCCTTGGTGAAGTGAGGACACCAGGAGCACTGTGCAAATGCTCTTACTTATCTCTGTGAACCTCTCAAATGGTCTGCTGGGAAGGGCCTTAGAAAAACAGATGAGGAAATAATAATAAATTCATATTCATAGCAGGGTTTGAATATTGTGCGGGAAGGAAGGCCTGAGGCCAAGCACAGAGCTGTGAGGATCTATTGAACAGCTGTTCAGTAACTAGTTAGTTGACAGACCTCAGAATGCTGAAGAGCAGCCCTGTGCAGTGAATGAGGCTGGGCAGACTTATACAGAGAAGTTGAACACAGATATATGGGGGAACAGATGGGTGGTTGAACAGATAAATAGGGACTCGTCCATTCTATAGCTCATATTCACCTTGCATGAGAGAGACCTTGGGAAAGCAAAAATAAAAACAGATATTATGGGGAGCCAAAAACCTCACAAGACTGGGATGAAGCAAATCTGTGCTCTTCAAATCCATAACCTTGATTTCCAAAATGGGTTTGCCTGTTGGAGAGGTCATGATTTCTGACTTCTGAACAGACACTTCAGGACTGAGTGGAAAATATCACTAGAGACCCACCTCTGGCATTTCTACACAATTGTTCACATTTGAAACTATAATATTAATGGAGCACATGTACGACCAACTATACATAATGTGAATTTACCTACTCTGTGTAAGACCTAAGGCTTTTTAAAGGAGGTGGCAGTAGGCAGCATACTGTGCAGGCACAGGAAAGCCTGCCCAGGTTCTTTTGCAAGAACTGGTCCCAGTTCTGATTAATTGATTTGAAGCCTGGAGCATTAGGTTTTTAATTTCCTTAAAAACTCTTTTTGTTTTGTTTTGTTTTTTTTCTCTTTTCTTTCTGCTGGTGTTAACTCTTAACATCAGTCATTTCTATTAGTCACATAAATGGCCTTTCCCCCTTTGAAGGTCATTAAATGAGTAGCCACAAAGACCCTGCAGTAATGAGTTCCTCCATCTAATTACACTATGAGTAAAATAATTTAAAATTATTGTGTAAGAGTGCATGTGATAGGTATGTACAAACATATCCATAACTTTTAAACTGATTCTGCTTGGACTATGCCTGCCCCCTGTGTGGACAGATGGATAGAATAGCAATAGACAGATGGACAGACAGATAAATAGAAGATAGATTCTGCTAACATATTCTTGTCTAATAAATTGTTAAGCCACAAAAGAATGTGGAACTGTCTGTGTAAAATGTATAGATTTTCTTTAATGTGAGTTATTGGGAAAAGACAGAGCTGTCCCTTTAACTAGAGAGCTGCAAACAGCTGTTCCTTATGCATACATGCTTGCTTGGTCTGAAAGTTTTGGTAAGTCAGTGCATAACTGACAGTTAGATTTATCTCCCCAATAAGCAATCAACATTATAATAAAGGAAAAATGCTTCCAGTGCACCTTTGAGAGTGCATCAGAAATTAATCTAAACATCAAATTAATTATAGTTTGTAAATGAATAGTGGCTCACAGCCCTAATACTTCTCCCGCTCCTCCTCCTCCCCCTAAAGCCTCCCACAGCCAACTGCAGTGGCTGGAGGTGCTGTGCAGTGATTTTGATGATCAACTCTTTCTCTTTCCTACTCATGCAACTCTTATCAGCTGGAGAAGAGTACCATCCCTGCTCTGCAGATCTGAAATCTCAGAGCCTGGCTGCTTTGAAGTATTACAGAGCAGCTAGCACATAATAAACTTTTGTGTCTCCTTCCCCTCTCCCCTGGGAGCCCCAGGCACTCCTCTAACAGCGCCATCCTTCCTTTGGCTTAGTTTACAGCTAAGCTGAACACCTAATGAATCTCTATGTGCCTGTCTGTCTTGTGCCAGGTCCTTCAGAGTGGAGAGGAACACAACAAAACTGGTGTTTGTCTGAACCAAAACAGACCAGGAGTCAGGCATGATAAACATGCCTGGAATATTATCCCCATATTGTCTCAGTTCAGGCATTCTAATTAGTGACTTTGTCCATTTCACTCTGAGATTTGCTCTGTGGTCTGTAGCCCAGTGCTGCAGTTGAATGACAATCTGATATTGTCCAGGTATCTGGAACAAAATATATTGCCACTAGATCAAAAAAACTTTGATCTGATAAATAATTTTCCTCATCCATTGATCCTAAAGCCATGTGCAAAGGAGTCATTGTCCTGCTAGAAGAGAGGGAACTTAGGGCACACAACTAGGCTGACCCACAGTCACTCGCATGGGGCAGGAACATGTAACTAAAATTTCTTACCCTGCACCACTTTAGTCCTGGACCTGTTCATTTCCCTGGTAGAACTTAGAGAGTTGTGGGTTTTTTTTATTAAATGAGAAACTGCCAGATTTGGCAGGGCGTGTGGGAGGCATGTTGTGAGCAGGTGCTGAACAATATTTTTCTGATGTACCTCAGGGTCCGTTGTTCCACTCCTATGTCTTATGGAGTGCTGCCAATGCACTTTAGACCTGATTTGCAATGCTCCTGGTCCCAGGGCCCTGAATAACTTTGCCAGCATCCTAATCTCTTGATGCTCCTTTCTGTTTCAGCTTCCAGGCTGAAAGTTGGTAGACCATCATGACCTGCCTGCTGCCTTGCATCTCCCACCCCAGCTTTCTGCCGTGGCACTGCAGTCTTGAACTGCCACAATGTGTTTTTAATAACATGATACAAGCTCTACCCAACCCTCAAACCCTCTCCTGAGCTTTACCCCCTCCTGTGTCCAGTCCTCATTCCTCACTGCTTTTCTCACCTTTAATCTCTCTCCTTTGGCTCCCCTGTTTGTTTTCATAAGCTGGGAACCAGAGGAGTTTTAGTCAGGAATATAAATATTTAACAGTGAAGGTAATTAACTTCTATGACCCTCATCAAGTGATGTTATTTTCTCTCTTTTGGGCATCTTTGATGCAAAAAAGAAGACTTTTCCAAATGGGGTGAACCCACTAACAACTGTTGTGTAGACTCCCTGAGGGAATCTGGAATAAAACTTACTGTCCACTTTGTACCAAGAGTTGAACAATTAAATCACATAAATCTATGGTATTATGAAGGCCTGACAGTTTGAATTCAAAGCTACAATGCTCCTTTCTATGTTTTACATGGGATATTTCAAATAAGGGGAGGACATCCCTTCTGCCATTGTGAAAGTCCATCTGGAATACACAGAAAAGGACAGAAATATCCAGCAGTTGTGGCTGCTCACACCTGGGGTGTCAGACCACATCAAGCTGAGTGGAGGGAAACCACAGTGTCTCTGTGGGCATAGGAGAGACTTTTCACATCATCTGGGAGTCATTGTCCTTTGGGGAGTAACTGAAGCTGGTTTCCCAGCAGGTGTGAAGAGCAGGCACATGCTAAAGGAACATGTGGAGGAAAAGGAAAGCACTGACCAGAACTAGCCTGGCATCATCTGCTGCTGGATGGCATGAAAAGAGCTGGCAGATCCAGGTGCTCATTGATTTCTGAAAGAGGTGACTGGAGAAATGAATTTCCAAGTGCACCACTGAAGCAATTCCTCCAGCTTTAATTTATCTACATCTTATCTGACACATTGGGATAATCATTTGCCCTCTGCTGCTCCATCCACGTCCTCATTTTTCTAATTTCTGTCATGTCTTCCTAATTAATATTGCCCAAACCTATGCTTTTCCCTCTCTTCTCTGTTAAAACATTTTCCTAGAACACGTCTGTCTCTGTATTTTACTAGCTTAATGTCTTCAAATGACTTCTTAAAATGTGTCTTGTGTGACAACAGCGAGTGGTCCTTAAAGCAGGATTATATTGCAGCGTCACCCTATGACAGAAGTAGAGTTAGCCATGTGTGGGCAGCTTGAATGACTTTTCTCACCCTGACTACTTGCCTTAGCAGCACTAATAGTGTCATTTTGCTAGAGTTTTCTTTATGCCTTCTACACAATCTACTCACATTTAAATTATCTGCATAACTGAGAGGGGAATTATCAGCAGAACCACTGAGACCAGCACACAGATGTATTTCATGTTCTCTGACATTTAGGATAGCTACACAGAGAAGATCTTGCACACATGCATTGGGAGGGTGAGACACTCAGTGCAGCCTCTGCCTTGCACAGAGACAAGCTCCAGGGTCCTGCAGAAGTTGACATTCAGGCTGGGGCATGCTGTGCCTCTGTAAAAGACTTCCTAAATCCACCTGCTGTGAGAATGAGAGTCGCTGTCTACAAGGAGCATCCAACTAAATGTAAATTTTCCCTGAATGAGACAATGATTCCTGATGTGGCCTTGCTGTTTCACTGGGAATGGGCAACATGGCTCAGTGGGATAAAGATGCTGGCTGTAGAAGTTGTTCATGGGAAGAGGCTGCAGGTATCAGCTGTTTGTTGGGTGAAGGACTAGTGAGAGAGGAGAGTGAAGAGCAGAACAGTGAAGAGTTGTGAAGGTGAAATCAGTAAATCTGAATACAGGAGGATGGACAAGGCAGTGCCTGGGGAGAAACCCAAGGAGATGCTGTTTATGGTTGGTGTGATGGAGCCTCAGGCCGTGGGAATATACAGGGAGAATATATAGGAAGGGAGAAGTGTGGTCTGCACTTCGCCATGTGGTAGCTGCATCAGGATAGGGAGTAAATTAAAAGCAAGAGGTCTGAAATAGGGAAAATGAATGATTTGGGTCTAGCCTGGCTGTATGCAGCAGAAGGAAAGTCTCAGACAAAGAAGACTACCAATTTAAGTGACTTTGTTCAGTGAGAAGTCAAAGTGCTTTCTCAGGCAGTCTTACACGCCACAGCAAGCAGTCCTGCTATGGAAAACAATAAACATATTATGAGCACTTTCACATTTTATACATGAGATTGGTGTTTGCTGTAGCTTGCATTCCTTGCTGCTCCTTGCCAGCCAGGAGGCGACTGCCTCTGAATTGGGAAAGTCAAAGGATCATGACCACAGCCTGGTTTCTTCAACACATGCAGGAACCAAAGGTCCTCTGTAGGTCTTGGGCTCCAGAAACCAGAAGAAAGGCTTGTGTCTGATTCTGGTTTCTTCCTAGCACCCCCATGGCTGCTCCCATGCTATGCTGCCAGGGGCAGACAAAGGAGTTAACTTGCTGCTGCAAATGCCAGGGAGAATTTAGAGCTATACAGAAAGGAATATCTCCTACTTTGTGATGCTGCTCTACCAACTCACTCACTTTGGGCCAGCTGTTTACTGGTAGTTCAGCAGTGACACGAGAGCAGCAAGTGAAGTATTTTCAGTTCCCATGGAACAAAAAAAACCAACCATGGTGACATTTTTCTCTATAGAATTGTTTTAAGTTCGTCTGAAGAAGGACTTCTTGACCATTTCTTGACAACCTGGGGCTAGACTCTGTTACAGCAGTTTACTTGGGATCTGAACAGCAGCTACATTTTGAAAGGTCATATAATGGTAGAATATCTTTCTGGGGCCAGACAAAATTGTTCCCCCAGGCTAGAAATTGGACTGCTCTAGCTGGGTTAAAAAAAATAAGCGAACCAGAATGCAAATACTATGTCTTTACATGTTGAGATTTGGGAAATGTTTAGGCAGAATAGGAAAGCATTTTCTTCCTTTCAAAGATAAGAAAATATATTTTTTTTCTTAGAAAAAGGTTTTGGGGTTTTGGGTTTGTTTTTTTTTTTTTTTTTTTTTTTTTTTTTTTTTTTTTTGTAAAAATGAACTTTCTGACCAAAAAATCAGCTCTAGCTTCAGTAGTCGTAGAAAAACAACCAAAAAGGTTTGATTTTCTGTAGTCCCCCCACATTTAGAAATATATTTCTAAAGTTGAAAGTCAGCAGGGTGGGAGATTTTGAAGAGCAGTGTGAGATAATTAACTATCTCTACCTCTTCTATTTCTGTCCTGCTGGACAGAGTTGGTGCACATGGCAGCAGAGTCAACATGCTTGTTTGAGGCCAACAGTCACAGCAGACCCTCAGCTCTATGGGAAAGTAAGCTAAAGACAGAGAAAACTTGGGCTTCACATATGGGACAAAAAAATTGGCTGGACTTGAATATTTGTATGTCAGAAGTTAGTATAATGTTACTAGGATCCATCAGTAACCTCTAATTCCTGCTTCTGTTTGCCTGTGTACTTGAGTCTGCACATCCATAGGAGATCATCCTGATTTCAGGATGGAATATCCCACTATTTGCTTTGGAGATTCCTTTATCAAACAAGTTGATGTTTAGGTTCTCCCAGAAGGGCTCAATGGTATATGTTGCTGTCCTCCTTAATCCTTGTAGCCAGAGAGCCTTTGAGTTAGGAGGAGGTAAGGTGAATATCTGCCCAAAAGATAGTCAATATGAATGGACGTGGATCTCACCTCATTTCTCTTTTATTTTTTGTCTTCCCATTTGACAATATGTGGAGAATGAGGCTCAGTACTCCCTCAATATTTATGGTAGAAATGGCAGTTTCACTACCAAAGGTTCATTTCTAACCCATGGATGTTCTTGGACCATTAGTTTTCAATGTCACCTACAGCTGTGCTGGTCTGCTCATCTTGTTATGAGCTCTCATATGCTTAAAATCTAGAAGGCAGGTGGGCTCTGGAGAGAATGGGGCTAATTCATAATTTCTCATTTGAATTTCCCAGCTGCCCCTTCATGACAGACTCTGTCTTTTATTCCCCTAGAGCCTGAGAGTTCAGCAGCCCAATGGACTGATGGCAAAGGGGAATGCTGTGTCCCCTGCCAGGGAACATGCTTCTTCAATGAAGGGGAAAAATAGCCTGCACAGGTCCTCTGTAAATGGACAGGAGGAACTGTGCATAGAAAAAGGGCACAAAATTCTTGGAACTACTGTCTGACATGCACCATAGCTAGCAAGGGATGAGGAAAGAATTCTGGGAGGTATGCTGTCCAGGAGGGGAAAAGGGATGGCAGCATGGAAGGAAAGCATAATGTGAAGACTGAGAGTGGCTTTAAAACCAAACAAAACTCTAAGAAGTTAACAGTCCAGAAGTTTGCATGAGAGACAGAGTCTGGAACAGCTGCAATTAACAGGAAAATAAAAGCAATCTTTTGCCCCATTTAGCTTTTCAGGGAAGGTCTGCAGAGTGCACGGGATAGTGGAGATCCAGATATTGCACATCTCAGTGGTGGGCCTGTGGATGGGGGAGCTCCTGTGTCCCCCAAGTGGGATGGGATCAAATATGGCAGGGTCCCCATGGCACTGCATTGCTGGAAGGGACCATTCACAGCAATTCCTTTGCAAGCAATGAGGTCCCACTGAGACACCACCTGGGCTGTTGGCTGTCCAATTCCTCCATTTGTGGGTGCAGCTCAGGGTGTCCCTAGCTGATGGCTTACAGGTCACTGGGGCTCAGCTCTTACCATGCTCCAGCTGGTGGGGTTGAGCCAGCAGACAGGCCAGAACTGTGTGAGATTTCAGCTTTCAAACCTGGCCTCTTAGCATCTCCTGTCACAGGGTTAACTTAGCCTATCTAATTGCACTCTGGTGCTGGCTCTGATCCAGTGGGTTCAGAGCATGGCTGCTTGCTGTCCACCAAGCAGCCATCCCCACAGAAGACCAGGCTTTCAGCTGATATTCTGCCCTTGTCCCCTTGCAGACTAATGTATCACAGCTGCTGAAAGGCTGCCCCCAAAACTCTGTCTCTCCTTCAAACCCATGGCCTGTTTCTCCTTTCCCTTCTTCCACATGCTCCAGCTGCTGACCCCATCAGCATTTCACCTACCCACCATCTCCTTTCATTTTTATCCTAGTATTTTAGTCTTTTCTGTACCATTCCCAGATCTCCTTTCAAGGAGTGATGTTTTTTACCCCACCAGCAGCTGCTGCAGCACCCTGCCAAATCTTCACCTCTAAGCAGTGCACACAACTCTGAGCATGAGACAATTAGGAGAGAAAGAGGGAAAGGGGAAAGTATTGACAGGAGTAAATTGAGAGAAATCATAAAGCTTAAGCAGAAAGAAAGCAGTTTGAAAGGTAAAGTATTCAGAGAAAGCCCTTTCCTGGATGAATCTAATTGTTTTGTTATCTTTACCCACCAAAGCATTTACTTTGGTTTGTCGCCCGATCCACAAACACTTTCGAGGAGATGACATTACCGAAAGGCAGGAACATCTGCATCAGCTCAGCATCCCCAAACTCCTGGGGCAGATGGTAGATAAACAGGTTACAGCCCTCTGGTCCTATCAAGAGAAAAAGAAGACCCATGAATGGAGAGAAATAGGATTGGATAAAGCACATGGTGGAGATTTACTTTGTCATCCCCTCTCTCAGACTTTGAGGTGTCACCTCTCAGAAGCACTCTGTAGACTCTCATAGGAATGGACAAAGCAGAATACCAGGAACTCAGTCATCCAGAGGCTATGGTACCTTCATTAACCTTCCCAGGACAGACACCAGGATAAAATCTAGGGACAGAGGGATGCAGCTGCACACGTGGCCATGGAAAGAGAGAATGGAGGAACAAGAATAAAAAGAACGAAAGAATGTGGTTCATTCTTTTTCTTTGCATCTCAGAATCTCATTCAGTCTGTAGAATTTTTGATGACCCACACTAACCCGTGCCTCCTCTCAGTGTCTGCATTCAGAAGTTTCATTATCATTCTTGTGTCTGTATAAGGACTGTAATAACAAGTAAAAAGAAGTGCACAGACCCATAGTCTTATTTTGTATCACAGAATTTTACATTCAACCCTCCAGCTCAACTAAGACTGAAGACTCCCCCAAATCTGGACAGTTTGGCCATGTTATTAATTTTATAGGATTATGTAAGAGAGATTACAGAGGTATTTAAATCCGAATTAATAGACAGAAGGAACTGCCATTTTGGCCTCAGTGCTGTAACATATATTCTTACAGACTTCAGAGAGTATTTGAAAAAATATCCAAAGAGGAGTCTTTAGTTGGGATATGTAGTTCTGTTAGGCAAGAAACTCTCATAAAATGCTGAAAGTGTATTTTCAGGCAGAAATATTTTCTGGTCAAATAGCCTAGAATGAAACTTTTCGGTGTGACTTTTATTTTTAAGAATTTGAGCAACATTCAGAAGGAAACAAGTGCATCAAAGTTCTTTTGTCGAAAAAAACAGCAACACTCAAATGTCTTACAATGTTCACCGGCAGAAAACTTTATCATTTGAGGAGGCAGGAATTGTTTTTTCATGGTCTTATTTCCAAAGATACTTCCAGCTTCTGCCCAGCTCTGCACTGACCTCAACAGGTAACTCCATCTTTGTTTTGCTCAGGGGGTTCAAGATGAAGGGTACGCAGTCTGTGACCCTTTCTGTGAGCAGAAGCAGCCAGAAAGGAGGAGGGAAGGTTTCCCCCTTCCCCCTAGCCCATGTGCCTACAACCCTGAGACTTGACTCGCCAACTTTTCCCCACTTATGTTAGAGGCAGAGCATGGAGAAGGAAAGGGGTTTTTTATACTCTGATTTTCTTCATCAGGACATAATTACAGTGTCATAACACAGCAAATTACAGCTTTGCCTTTCCTGCTAGGGAGAGGAGTTCGTCTCGATGCTCCCACCTTTTATTAGCCATTACTCATCCCCCTGGCTGGCAGGAGAAGTACAGCAAAGTCAGGATTCTGACAGATGCCCATTTAAAGCTCATTAAAATTCCTGGGCCTCAGCGTGGTTGAAGTCACAGACTCTCCACATTTCCTTTTGGATTAATGGAAAATGAAGCCCTAATGAATATTTGCTAAGCACAATTTTCCTCACTAATTTGCTAAAAGGACTGTCATGAAGGAACAGCTGATCCTTTGCATCTTGTGCATTTCCTAGAGGTCATGAGGATGGTTTCTTCCAAATGGGGGGGATAGTGGTGTGGTTGGATAATTAACTAATTAGGCACCTGGTCATCTGCTTAGCTAAATTACTTTTGAACCTCAGTGGCCCACAATCAGGCCCCCTGTTTCATGCCAAGCATTTCCATCTTCCCCTCCATCTTCCTTCTGCCTCTTCCTTAGTCTCCTCTCTGAGCAGCTATCCCTTCTCCAGTCTTTGCTGCAGCTCATTTCCACACAATGTGGAGTTATTGGCAAGATAAACTAGACATGAAATATCCAGAAAGTGTTAAACAAACACTGATCCCCTTAGGTGTCTGTTAGAATTGAGAAAATTCTGCCCAGGAGAAGACCACAGTCCAGAATAGCAGGGAAAAATTCGTTCCTTCATCTGATCATGCCCCAGAGCACTTCTGCTGTGGGATTTCAGATCCACATTATAATGGGTAAAATCTTGGCTTTGCTGCAATTAGTGGCAAAATTCCCACTGACATCACCAGTGCCAGCAGTTTGCTTTGTAAAACTGGCAAATTCTTTAAAAAATGCCAGCTGCATTTCCTGGGGTCTTGGATGTGTTGTGCATGAGTAGGGATTCTGACTGTGTGTGCTGAGAAACACCTACTAAGGCATAAGGCCGACCAGGAAGCATGCAACTCCAGCTACACTAGGTTTAGAGATTGGGCTCAAGGACAAAACAGTCCTTAGTTCACCTTGAAATCAGCTTTGCCTCATGCTGCTCAGAGACCAAGAGGAGGAGACCAAGGAGAATGTGAAAGAAAAGAGACCATCCTCAAAGATCAGCTCATCTCTCAAATGTGGTTGATAAACACATGCTGTTGCATCCCATACCATCTCAGATATTCAAGGCCAACTTTACTCTGTTCCCAGCTACAAAGGGTGTTTTGCTGATTTCCAGTGCTGAAAACTCCACTTACTACTGAGTAAAAGCATGGGGTAGGTTGATTTGTTTTAGCATCGTCATGTATGAAAATTTTGCCATTAGAACTGAACAAATATTTTCTTGCTAAATCCATGCATCTGTAAGTTACTGAGCACAGTTAGAATTCTTCGTAAAGAATTAAAAAAATGATCTCTCTCTGTCTCAGTTTTTCTGTGTAGTTATGTTGTTTGGTTTTGGTTTTTTTTTCCTGTATCAAATTAATCTGGGCACCCCATAGAAGACTATGTGTTCATGTGCATGGCCACCTCTTCATATATATGTGTAAGTTTTTAAGAAATCAAATGTATGAATTGTTTTGCTCAGAGTGCTCTAAAAACATGTCAGTTCTCAGTGCACACATCCAATGTGTTTTAAAGGAGTTGGTCAGGATCACTGGTACAAGGGGAAGATTGCAACTGGAATGGCTGAACTTTAGTGAAATCTCCAACTACCTTGTTGGAGACAAAGGTCTTGTTTTGTGATAAGGTAATGGATTATTTGTGAAGAGTACACTTGGCAGTTCAGGGCTGAATAAAGTGCAAAATTATTTACCACACACTTCACTTTGGTTTTAAAAAGGGTTGTAAGTCAGCTAAAAATCTAATCTTATGACACATTATAAAAAGAGAATCAAGGTTCATTTCTTCCCAGACATCTACCTTGGCTCTTGTTTTTGTGGCTTTAAGTTACAGATATTTCTGTTCATTAATACAGAAGAAGCACAGATAGCCTTGATTCAGACACAAAGGAAAGAAAAGTTTCAAGGAATGCACAGTTTATGGTCTGTAAGTTACAGGCAAATTATGCTGGATAATGCAAAAACATGTGACTGAAGGCACAGAAGAACATGGTAGAGTATTTTTTTTGGGTCTGTGCTGATTTGGCTTGTTTGGACTTGAACTACAAAGTCATTGCTCTGCCCATGCTCCTCATCCTCCAGCACATTACTAGTTATTTAGCATAGGGATAGCAGCAAACCTAGCCTGTCCCTGGGTGTCCATTGTCAATAAAAGTAAACTACATTTACCTGTGTTTGACATCATCTGTCCATCACTGCACACCCAACACTATGAATCAGTGTCATAAGTAAAGGCTATAACAAGACTGCTCTTCCAAAAGTAGTTACAAAAAGGCTGTGCCATAAGAATGTATGAATTTGACCTATAGTCCTTAAGTCTGCTGCCCACTATGTGGGATACACTTCTCACCTTTACTGTAATTACTCAGATGCTGTAACTTCAATGTCTCTAATGCTTCTACTTTCTATTAAGTCACTAGAATGTCTGAGCACAGGGCAAATGAGAGTCATAAGCTTGCACTACTTTATTTTAATGTCTAAGTGTACTACTAAGTTTCAGAAACTACATCAAGATGAGTAATACCATGGAAATTTTAAATTACCCCAAGTTTTGCCTGGTTGACATGGCCTGAATCAGGACTTCATCTCCAGCTTTGATGGTTTGGAACTGTTCCACTCTATGCACCGCATCAGCTGCCGGCAGACTCAGTGCTCATGTGAAAGTAATGACTAATCTCTACAGGAGCAACGCAGCAGCCAAGAGGCTCTGGGCTTGTTATCCAACTGGGATGTGGGAGTGGAGCCTTGTTATTAAAAACATGATCATCGATGTTATTGTAGTGGAAAGACTGGTTCATTAGCAAATCAATGGCTGTGCACATCCTTGCAAACATAAAGTACTCTATTCAGTGCTGAGCATTATTATTACCATAGTTCCCTGTTGCTGGTTTTTTCTCTTAAAGTTTAGAGATGCTGAAAGGTCTTGACTCCTGGCTAAAAAAAATTGTCACACCTTAGAAATTCTTCCTCTAGGAAGCAGCAGAGAAATTCACAGAAGCTATACACTGGAGGACAACAGAGGACACTGGGAAGGGCAGCCTGTGTTGGACTGTTGGTTTGTCTCACATATCTGGCCCCCAACCATCCTCAACACTAGCTGCTTACATGAAGGAGCAAGGAGTTATGAGATGACTTGTCCCCTGGGTGACACTCACCCTCAGCCCACAGAGACACAGCGTGACTTGGCAACACAGAGTTCTTTGAGCAGTGGGTCTTCAAAGTGCACACAACACATCTACTGTGCTTCTGGTGGTTCTTGGCATGATGCTACACTGAGCAATGGTCTGCTCGCCATTTTGTCCTGTGCTTAATCTAGCCCCAGTAAGTAATAAAAATCAAAGTCCTTCAGCATGGGGGAAACATCTCTGTAATGATACGTTAGGTCTGTGCATCTGTTCTCACAGCAGGGACATGTACTAGAGCTAATCAGGAGTTGGAAGTCGTGTTCCCCAGGAAATTCTGACATCAGAAAAAAATTAATTCCAAATTAGATCGAAATGCCGACATTTCTAATTTTCTTACAAAATGAGATTTCTCCTCCAAAGTAGTTCTAGGCCATCAGAATATTTTTGTGTGATAGTGTACTCTCGATTCATTTCATTGTGACTGTTACACTATATTAAAATATTAGATGTCATTATATATATACAGATAATAGCACATATAACATAGGATATATCTAGATCAGCCATCTAATAGAGGATTGAAATGAAAATGTAATTATTTAAAATGAGGGTTTCTACACTAAGCTGAAGCACTTGACTTAAATGCCCCACTTTGGCAAGCAATATCCTTTACTTGTCAAAAGGGACCAGCAGGCTCCTTGGAGAACAGTTTAGATTACCTGAGTGGGTTGCCTCTGAGGACCCTACTGTCTGTAAAGGGACATGTACGTGGCATGGTTGCCTCTCAAAACATTTGCATAATGGAAGATTCACCTCTTCTTACTTTTATGACATGATTCACCATGTCCTGATATAGAAATTGTGCTCTAAAAGGTCTGATTTCTGTTTCTAGATCATCAAAGGAGGATGAAAGGACTAGGTCAGCTCCACTAAATAGCAGGTCTTCACTGTCTAAATATCGAATCATAGAATAATTTGGGTTAGAAGGTGTCTGAAATCAGGTTACTGGCTTCTAATGAGGGCATCCCAGTGCTTTTTTCCATATTCAGTTCTTGATTCCAGTGAAATTGCATTTTTCTACCCATATTCTTGTTGCCTGCTCTAACACAGATCACCACTGGACATGATTGCCTGTGTTGCTAGCAGGTCTTTCCATGGCCCATGCACATCATCATGCTCCCTCCCTGGAGACTGGGGGAGACTTCTGAGAGACTGGCTCTCAGAAGCGATTCCCCCTGAGGATGTTCCTGAACATTAGTGCCCATGATGCTGTGACACACATGGAAATGGAGAAAAGACTCAGAGGACCAGGGATTCAAAGCAATTTGGTGTTCAGTGTGCTCTCTAGGTGTATGAGGAGGAGAACCAGTGTGGTGGGGATGGCTTGCTGAGGCCAGAAGGGAGGACAGCCTTTTTACTCACCTTCTCTCTGTTGCTGTGGGATCATAGGAGGTGGCTGTGGGAACGCTTGGCTAATCTGACCATAAGCAGCAGGATAAGCAGCTACAGCGGAGAGAGAGAGAAGAAAAAGGGACAGATTTCAGTGCTGGGATATAAGAAGTTTTCACTCTAAGCTGTCATACTAAGCTAGAGGTAGACTTTCTGCATGCATTGTGGCATTGTGAAGAGCCATCTCATGCAGCCTGAGATGTGGCAGAAGAACCAGAGTGATGCTCCAGGAACCTGGTCCTGAGCACCTGCCCTCCCTCCAGCTTTGTCAGGGGAACACCAGGGAGAGCCATGCTGTGTAAGAGGGGGTCTCCTCCAAGATGTTTCCCAGCAGAGATGTGTAAGCCTCCCAGATGGTGCCACAAACACATTTATTCATGACCTCAGCACATTGATGCCCATGCTGGCAGCCACACATAGAATGCACACACACATTTCCCTGTGTAATCTGTCTCTCACTCTGATGAAGTCACATGCTCATAACAGCAGTTCATACATGTTTTCTCCCTTACTCCAACCTTCTCATGTCCATACACTGTATAGACACAGCTGCACAAACACTGTCAGGTGTACGTTTTCTTTCATGTCCACAGAGAGTTCTTCTCTCACACACAAACACAGTGGAAACAGTATGCAGCAATTAAACAATTTTCCCCCTCCTCACCTCCCCCACCAAGCAGTCAAGGGGAGCCATTCAGTACCACAGATGGTAGATGATGTGCCTTGCTGCTAAAAATACAGAGTATGGGTTGCCTGTGAGCCCAGGGAGAGGGGGATAGGGGCCATGTGTGTGCAGAGGGGTTAATTAACAGCTCAAAGGGTTGAGCTGCTTCCCATCTATCAAACCTCACAAGCAATAAATGACAATAACTAAAACACCAGTAAAAGAAGCCCTACATGGAGAATTAAATTAAGTTTCCAGATACAGTGCTGACATGAGATAATAGCCGTTTCTCAGCGGGAGTCCATGATTGCTCCAGTTACCACAGGAAATAATGACTTTGGGGTGGCAGCTTCCTTGCAAGGTTGGCCATGGACACCTCGTGAGGGGAGGCTGAACACAGCGGGGTCATGGTCTGCACCAGGTCACTTTGGCTGCTGTCACTCCATCAACCACAAAGGAGCTGCTCAGCATACAGGGTGATGTGAGTGGAGGCTGACCCTCTGGGAACAGTGGAGAAAGTTGCTGGCAAGCCAGGAGCATTTCTGCATAGCTCCTCATCCAGCCTCCAGGTACCTCGGTGGGGCATAGGCCAGTGTGGAGGTACCCCAAAATATAGGTATGAGTGGACACTGCCAGACACAGCAGCAGTGGCTCAGCAGGGTCTGGTTGCCCATCTCCCCTCCTCACTGCAGCACTCAGGAGACCTGTTATGGAAAGGGTCCTCCAAATCCGTGGCCTGATTTTGCACTTGTGCACTGTGCTAAGCAGACTGGACCCCTTCTTGCCAGTGAAGCTGCACTGAGGTGCAGTCAGTGGGGGCCTTTACCTGTGGAAATGGAGGAGGCTGGATCCTTAGGGAGAGAAGACCTGGGGCTTCATTTTTTTTTTCACAAGGAGTGAAAATTTATCTGGGAATCTGTGGCGCCCAGCTCACTCCTGTACGAGAAAACCTTTCCTGTATGAGAAAAACCCTTCCCCCCAGCCCCCTCAGATGTGTTCATAAAGGCTTCAGAGCAGAGAAAGGTTTATTGGGAGAAAGTGTTAATACTAACGACCTGCGTATTGCTGCACTCCAGCGTAGGCTTGCTGCAAGGGGTCTGCTGCAGTGGGGCTCTGTGCTGTAGAGACACAAGAAAGAGAAGGAATTAAGGGGTTAAAGCATGACAGTCAGTGTCCCTTTATCTTCCCTCATCAATACATGTTGTGAGACAGACAAACCCAGGGGATGAAATTCACAGAATAGCAGCTTGCTCACCATACAGAGAGAATTTCCCAAAGCCCACCACAATGGCTAAGAGGACTCTGTCCAGCCATGTCCCTGTGAGACTTTGCAGCAGAGGGCAAATAAACCTGTCCCTTCCTTTCTCAGTCTTAAATTATGAATCCCACCTCTGATCATGTGGGATTTTTTTGCACTGCAGTAATCAAACCCAAAGAGCCCTCATCTTCATCCAAGACTGACTCTGTGCTGGGTGCTGTGCAAACTCAGATGTCAGTGACAGCTACAGTTGCATGAAACTTTTAATCAGAGCAGAAAACAACAGGGGCATAGCAGGAGGAAGGAGAAGAGAACAAAGCAGTGGCTCCTGCCATCCTGACCCCCCTTGGAAGTATCACATTGCTGCCAGGCAGCCTCCTGTGCAAGAGATGCTGCTTGGAGGGGATGGGGACACCACTTGTCTGCTCCAGGGAGGATGCTGTGAATCTCTGTGTAAGGCATGCAGTCCCTTGCTGGCTTCAAAGTACATTTTCTCTCTTTACAAGTGTGCATTCCTCCCACTTAAATATGTTTATTTTTGTGAAACTTTGAAGTCTAGCTCAAATACAACCAAAGCTAGTTAATTTTTTTTTTCTTTTCCCCTTTGGATGATAGGGAGGGAAAAAGAGAGAGATACGTGTTGCATAAGCTCTTTCTTTATCTGCAGCAATAAAATATTTAAAGCAAAGCTTGGCTGAACCTCCAGTCCAAATGTCACCTTGGCCCTAATATTTCACTTCTTGTTTTGAATTTAATTTGTATTTATTGGTGGTGCACATTTCTACGTTTACACTGTCCCTCTGGCTTTATACCTAAGGATGATTCCCTAGGGAGCTGCCACTTTTTCCCTTCCATCCCAGCTTCTTTTTTACACACATAGAGGTAGGGCTGGAAGCTTGGAGGCTGCAAAGATGTGGGCCTCTCAGAAAGAAGTTGACCTGATGATCTCAGAGGTCCTTTCCACCCGTCTGATTCTATGATTCTATGATTCTAAGTTTAGTTCTAGTGACCTTCCCAAGGAGATACACTGACTCTCTGCCAAATCGTGGGGGAGGTAGGCAAACATGAGTGTTATGGACCTCAGAAACATGGCTAAAGTGTTTTCTTACAGAAGTAAATACCATCTTGAACCTTAACTTCAAAGATCACTGTTGATCATGATGGAAGCTTGCAAGGTCTTGCACTTATCTACCAAATTACAAGGAGAAATGGTGAGAAGACCAAATTTTGGTGGGACAAACCCAAATAGCTGGCTAAGGTATGGAGGCTCCTGTTCACTATGAGCATCCCTGGGTCACAAGGGCTTTGAGGGTGGGATGGTCACAAGAAGGAATAATTGGTATTGCAGTCTTAGGCTGGAAGTTGGATGGTTTATTTTCTATCTGGCCTTTGGCAGGTCCTTCAGCATATTTGTGTGTGAAATGGGAAAGCACTGTCTATTGTAAGGATTCTCACCCCTTGAAAAGGGTAATGAGAACATATAAAAACTTCTGGAAGATCAGTGAGAGCTATAATAGAGATGCAAATCTGTATTTTTGAAGAGTAGATGGAAATGCTTGGAAAATATAAAAAAATGTTTCCACTTATTCGTGACTTATTGAAGAAAGGAGCAACTAAGGTCTATTCTCTACTTGAAACTGTTTTCCTCTAAAACCAGAACGTTGAACATATTGCTCCAGAAGAAAACTGAACAGCTGTGAGAAGTTGAGTGATACACCAGTTCCTGCACGTCTTTGGGAGGATGGATCATAATGATTTGGACCCTCTAAAATGAACAAGTCCTGTCAAGCAAAAGATGTGTCTTGAGAAAGGTGAGGTGACAAGTGGTAAAGGGAGTAATAAGATAACTATGGTTTTGCAATCTCCAGTAAAGGAGATGATCTACTATTTCTGCTGCAAGAGGCACTGCCCTTCTTTGATTGTGCTCACCTTCCTATGGAGCTAGAAGAAATTGTCTCTGCTGCTCAGGAGACAGATTCACAACATTTCCCTCTTCTCAAGCAGAGGCTGGACTTGGGCATTCTCATTCTTTTTTTCCTTCCTACTCAGGGCTCTTCAAGTTCATTATTTTCCTGAGTCTTTTTGACTTGTCATCAAGGGTAGTATCAAACCAGGTGTTCCTTTCTCAGGGGGGATGCCTTGTGTCTGAGATCATGCAATTGCCTTGCTGCTCACAACACATGCAAGCCACTGGGAAGACTCTTCCCTGATTCCAGTCAGCTTTTCTCCAAGCTGGGAACCACCTACTCATGGGTAAAAAGGAAGGAAAGTGACAAGTCTAACACAGAGGACCACAACACTGGCCTAACCATCCCTGGATGCTCTGGAAAAGGGAGGAGCTGAGAACACTCCTGGGCTGTAGGATTAAACAGCACGGGGAGGCAGCAACCCCTGGCTGCATTATTTCATTGCCTTACCCAACAGTTTGGGAAAAGCAGTGCTGGTGAGTCACCACCTGCAGGAATTTAACTTGGCAGTTATTAAAAAACAAAAGTGATGAATTTTGTTCACTGTAAAATTTATCTCCCTAAGCTTGAAAATTGTGTTTACTCAGCAAGTGAAGATGTGAATTCAGTACAGTGGATGTGTCCATGCTGGCCAACACAGCCTACAAAGGTGTAAGGACACAGACTCCAGGGGTGGTGGGGTACCCCAGCATGATGCAAGGGTATCTTGGGCAGCTATGAGGATATCTTCAGGCTGCTGCTCACTCTGTCAGGTGAATCAAACCTAGTGATGGGTGTAACTGTGCTTCCAGCTGCGGTGTGGATGAAGCCAATGGCTGGAATTGGTCCAGTTACCTCAAGACACAGAGTAGACATTTGAGGAAGTTGTGGTCATTCTGTGTTCAGTGAAGTGTCAGTGAGAATTTCAGCAAGGAAGGGGCTCATGATTCAGAGCTAATCAGCCCTAGGTGTTATATGTGACCATAGGCTGGAGCACACCATGTGCTAAAATTCAAAGTGATGGGGAGACATAGGTAATTTTTGTGTGTCAGCATAAGGAGACCATGAGGAAAGGCTGCTTCATGTTTCCATAAGATACACATGACTTAATAGGACGTGCACCCCCATGATCTTCACACAGGTCATACTGTGCTGAGGCAGGAGAGTTATCCAGACTTCAGCCATCCCTTCTCCTCACCCAGCTGGTCAGTCTTCTCTGTTACCATAAATATTAGTTGAACACAGGTATATAGGACTGGGAAAAAATATTAGCTTCTGTGCATGCTGTCTGTGCCAGGGTGTAAGACCCCTGTGGCCCAGATGCTAAATAGCTGAGTAAGGGCTGCTAAGAGCTATAGGGATATAGAAGAAACTAGATGAGGGCCATGGATATCATAAATCACCTTAAAGGTCCTTTTGGACCAGAATATCATTCCTCCAACTTGTTACATCATTGAAAGATCATGGATGTTCTGGCGACTATCTGTGCAAATGTGCCCATTTGAAATAACTTTCCTTGTGGTCAGACTCATGGAGGACTGTGTCTAACACAGAGACATTTAAGAAATTAATTGTGATGTAATGTCCACATTGAGGATCAGCTGGTGAAATGAAAGAAGCAGAGAGGCTCCTGAGGTGCCATTGGATCTCGAAGGATCAATCACTTCAGCCCTGTTGAATTCCGTGCAGCCTCGCTGCTTTAGAGAAACTGAGGATCTGGCCTTGACAGGGCAAGCTAAAGTGGTACTGTGAAAACAGATGCTAGTAGTAACTTCATTTGGCAGCTCAGGGCAAGAGCCTTATCCCTGGACACCACTTCTATATTAATTTGATCATTTCCATATCTCCAGGGGAAAAATCCTACTCAGATACAATTGTTTCTTTGTAAGACAATCCTGGCCAAGATGCCACAAGGTGACCATGGCTGATAACCTTCTATAAACCTGGAGACATAAAACAAGCCAATGACCTACAATATGGCCATAAATATAAATTTAATGAAGGCAGCACTTATTCATTAGGCAGAAGTCAAGAAATGACTCCCAAGACCTTCAAAGAAAGTAGATCTGTTAATGTCACTTTCCAAATCCTCTTTCTGATGCCAAAACCCAATGATGATTTCCCAAGTCAGCATGAAATACTAGTGCTTTAAAATTAACACTAGGAGAGCTTTCTTACTACAATACATCTAGATTGAAATCCATCTTCCTAAAGGGGCATTCAGCTGGTGTGAGGCCCAACATAACTTTTGTCAGAGAATGAAAGGATGGAGGTGGCAGGATGAAGCACATTGTTAAAAGTAAATAAAATTAATTTAAGTAGTGATCTATAAAGAATCCCTCCTGTGATATCACTAACCCAGCTACAGTGTCTGGCCAGGATGAGCTGTTACGTGGATGCCCCAGGTGAAAATGGTTGTAGTGGACAGAGGGACGGAGCCTGCTGTGATGGGCTAAAGTCTAAATCAGGAAGGAGTTGCACTGAAGCCAGTGGAGGTGGTGAAGAAAAAGGATGATGGTTACTGCCTGAGCCATCAAAAGGGGCCATCCCCTGAGTAGGGTATGGGAGAGCATCATTGTCCCAGCTCAGAGTAAGAGAAAGACAAGGAAATCTGCTCTTTGAAATCTGAGGGGCACAGTGCTTCTGAGAGACAAAAGCAGGGCCTGGCAAATTTTGCCTGCCCTAAGGCATCCTGGCATTTTTCTTTGGTGGAAGAAGTCAACAAACCTTACACCTCTATGTTATCCTCTTCACACCCTGCTTCTGATTACCTATGCATTTCCTGACAGATGTTCTTCATTCTATCTATTTCACTCTATTTCTCAGTGCTCCTGCCCACATAGATCTACAAAAGTGTATTATCAGCTGGATCCACAGTGCTCCAGCCCATCTACTCTTTCCTCTCACCATTACAGAGGCATTTTATACCTCTCCCAGGAGCTGCAGCTTGGCCATTATCACCTCTGGGAGGTTGGATGGGGGAGGAGGACAATGAAAGAGAGGCAGCACTTTTTAGCGGGGGGGGGGGAGAATAAAATAATGAGAGGAAAAAAAAATTAATCTATGTGAAGGCCTGGATTTAAATAAATAAATAAATAAAAGGGTGGGAGGGCTCTATTCACCTTCTCCTTAAATCCAATTTAAATCACTCTCTACAGCCCTAATCTATATCTATAATTATATCATTTCGTACAACAAGCTTGCGAGAGGTCTTAAGAAATTTATGTAGATTAAAATTCATGGGTGCCATAGTACAGATTCCATATTATTAAGATTGATTAGGACAGCTGATGCTGTGATTAAAGAAGGCAGCGTTTACTGTTGTAATTAATTAGGTATTCAGACACAACAATAACTGCAATAACAGAAAGAATGTGCTGATCCAGCAGAAAACGGAGACTGATCCTGTGTTTTATAGTCCCATTTTACCATTTAGGGGCCAGACACTACTCAGTCAAAGACATGTTGTCCCACTGTCTCCTGCCTTAAAGGTTGAAGGAACCAGGGAATCCAGGGCAGCTGTGCCTCTGCTCCACCCTTTTAGCTGGAAAAGCCCTTTTGGTACCATCCCTGGGTGTTGTAGGTGCTTGTTTGGAACAACATATGGGCATACTATAAACCTCATGTAGTTTATCTCTGGAAATCAGGATTATCTTCATTGTTTTCTTAGTAGTCTCACCTCCAAACACCATCCCTAATGAGACCACTACTGAGGTAGATTCTGTGCAAAGTCTGGCAATGAAGAGCTTCCAATGGACAAAAGACACAGAAAGACACAGAAGCCTGAGAAATGCAGAGTTGGAGGAGGCTGTCAGAGCTGACAATCTGCTTCAAGAGCGGAGTCAGAACAAAGCTTTCCTCCCTTTGCCTAAGGCCATAAACACACAAGTCAGGGTGAGGTTTAAAAAATTATTAAGGCACTTAACTCTGTATTTTTTGGGGAGCTTAGTTTAAGTCACCTTTAAAAATAAAGCTCAAACCCTTAACTCACTTAGGTTCCTCTGAAGACATCAGCACAGAGCCTGATTTGTATTTACAACTTCATCCAGATCATAGGAGAAAATACTTTGGCTCTGGAAAGGCTCCCATAACTGCCTTAAACAACCTCATTCATTATGGCTGCAGCATGGTCGCTGGAAGTGCATGGCATCATTAAAGTAGCTTAGACTACAATTGAAGATGGCAACTTGTTATTATATTTTTAATGAGTGCATTCCTTCACATATTTATTTTACCAGTAAAGCGTGGTTTATGGCACATGGCAGATTGTTACAAATGGGTCAAATAAATGCTTCCTAGTTGTAATGATGTTTCAGGTGCTCACTGTTGCAGTTTTTGAACTGCTGATACAAAATATGAACTAGAAAGCTCTCACCTGGAGATTTAGTGTCGTCGAACACAACACAGCCAAAGATTTGCAGTACTAAGTAAGTCAGCCTCGGGGCTGCTGAGCCAGGTACATTTCTAGGGCATGATGCCTGCCTGGTCCCAATGCTGAGGGGCTTGGTTTTCATCCTGGACCTTCTACAGGATCAAGCAGGTCACTTTTTTCCTGTTTTCCTGTT
The DNA here is from genome assembly GCF_036169615.1 of Heliangelus exortis. Classification (NCBI taxonomy): domain Eukaryota; kingdom Metazoa; phylum Chordata; class Aves; order Apodiformes; family Trochilidae; genus Heliangelus; species Heliangelus exortis. Next base: position 8,460,523 of record NC_092454.1, on the reverse strand, counting down.
TCATCTCCTCTCTAAACTCTCCTTGTCTGACATCTTGCAGGACTGACATGTCAGAGTAGGCACTGGGATGGGGGAAGTCAGTCCCTTTCTCTTCCTGCTCAAGTGAAGCTCTGCTCTCACTCAATGCCCCTGGATGGAGTCTGATCCTGGACTGACCAGTCCAGAACAGCAGCCTGCCCATCAGCAGTACTGCTCACTAATTGACAAGCTAATAGATAAGGCTGTCATATTAGCATGCTGGCAACTCCTTCCCTACAAAATTAGCTTGGGTAATGATAATAATTACAGATGGAGCTCAAATGCTGTCTCTGCTGGCAATGGGTGAAATTGGTTGCTGCCTGATAGCTCTTTGTTGAGCCAAGGAAAATGAATTGATGGTCTCGGTTCAGTTCGTAAGACATGAGTTTCTAGAGCACAGGAATTCACCCATGGGGGACAGCTCTGCTGCCAATTGGTGGCTTGGAAACATGTGGGCATAAAAGCTTGGCTGCCCATTCATACTGACAGCTAGTCCTAACTGGAGAAATCTGGACTCCAGGTAGGATATGAAGTGAAGCTTGCTGTTCTGCTCACCCAGACACACTCACAGTCCCCTCCAAGGGGAATGGAGAGACTTCTGCTGCATCTGCAGGGAGGAGAGATACATCTAGTTGTGGCAGTGGTGGGCAGTCAGAAACAGAACCATTGTGTGCCCAAGAATAGTAATTGAGCTGACATATTTTTAAATTATTCTGAACAGCTGAGGGAATTTTGCTTTTCCCCAGTAGCCTAAGCCCAGACCAAATGCACTGCGAAACTCTGCATCTTGGAAACCATTCCTCACCTGAGGCTCCACAAAGCTGTCATACCACTAGATCCATCCCTGACTCTGGTCAAGATGGACATCACTTGGCCCAGGAGGAATAAGTTTGTTTGTGAGATGTTGAGTGCTATGGAGTGTAATTCTGCTTCTTCCTGGGTGTATCACTGGGAATAAGACCACAGAGCAGTTCTTGCTCTTTTCTGGAAACTCTTCTCTGTGCCTCTTTCCAATTGCTTCATTTCGCTGATCCTTTGGCAGCTAATCCCTTCCCTCTCTTATTTACTGTCCTTTGCTCTCGTCTTTTTCACATCCCTCCCTCACTTTCTCTTTCCAAGGAGGAATTATTTTTTGGAGTGAGCATTTTGTCCAGTCCTTCACCATACAATCTAGTGGGGGATGACTGCTACCAGACAGCAGAGTCCTGGTAGTGTGAGACAAAGCAGAAACCAGTGCAGATGGTCTCCACTGTTATTGCACATCACACACTATTACAAGAGAGGCACTGGGCTCTAGGTGGCTAAGAAGCTTTGGCAGAAGAGCACAATCTCTGTTACCATGGCTAATCTGGAAATGGCAAATGCTCTTGTGCTGCTGCAAAGTGACTCACAAGATCATGGCACAACAGATTATGCTCTTTGTCCCCACTATGTGTTGTGACACATTGCCAAGTTCAATAGCTCTGCAAGCTGAAAGACTAAAGGGCAAGCATTAATGCACAGAAAGGTCAGATCTCCAAAGAGGCTCAGACTAGTGCAAGGGGAAATATTTACTCCCTTGTTATTCTGTCCATGCAAAAAAAGTGCACTGTGAGGCATTATGTGCTGACTGAGCTTGAAGAAATTGAGAGTATGTCTTGCAAGGAGTATGCCTGCACAAAATGCTTTTCTAGTGCTACTGCATGGATCCATAGCCTGGCCAGAGCCAGAGAAAATGAAATTTCCTGCAGGGACTGATGATCAGAGACCTGGTGAGTAGAGATGTGTGACCTACTCTTGCCTTTGCCCCAAAGCCTTGGATGGTTCAGTAGCCTGACTGAAATTGCACCACATATGTCCCTACTCCAGACATGGGGAACCTTAAAAAAAGAAGAAAAATAGTGAAACTACAGGTTAAATATGATTACATGAGATGGACCTGATTTTACAGTGCAAAAACTGTGGAGTTCTGGCATCCTTTAGACACAGCATCAAAAATATTATAAAAGATGGACATGTAGGCAAAGTACACAATTAATGGGATTTATTTGGGTCTGAAAGATGTGGATGACATGCCTTTACAGATTTTGATTGTCCTGTTTTGCTATTTTCAGTCAACAAAGAACATTCTGCTACAGGATATAATGGTGTGAATCCACATTTGATTTTTTTCTGGAGTATGAAAGAGTATCTGAAAGCAAAATTCAGGCTTTAAACAATATATGACAAGTCATAATCATAGCAAGGCTATGGTTATGTACATAATACTGCAGCACTCTTAGCCACTTTCAAAATGAGAGGTATACCATAAAAAATAGTTGTTTGGAAGATGCTGACTTTGGATGGGAACCGTCATGTTCTTTTCTTCTCCGTAATGTTAGCACAATTGCATACTCAGCTTTAATATTTGGTTGCTACCCTCACATTTGGAAACACAGACATGCAGAACCACAGGGCAGTGCCAGTAACAGATGCTACAGAGGAAAGTGTGAAAAATCCCATAATAAACAATGATGGCATAAGCTGCCCACTGATGAAAATTTCTTTCTAACCCCAAGCAATTAGTGGCTCGCTTATATCATAAAGCACGAAGGTTTGTGTGCTTTCTACGTTTTTACTCAGTCTAATATGGCTGTTGATGTTCTCATTACCCAGCTAAGTGTCCAATTCTGGTTTGTTTTTTCTGTGGTTTTGTTTGTTTGGTTGGTTGGTTTATTTTGGTTTGGTTGATTTTTTTTTTTTTTTTTTTTTTTTTTAATGCTGCTAAGCCCCAGGCCTCAATAAAGCACATGGCAGGAGCAAAGTTTTGGAGAGTGCATAAGTGCTTATGAGAAAAATGAGAAAAAGACAGAGCAAACACCTTATGTATCCTACACTCACATTGTTACAATGGGGCAAGCTTTCAGGGTTTCATTGGGAATGGGGACAGGCAGAAGTAACATAAGAGGGGAAGGTTTGGCCTGCCACTGATCCCTTTGTACTTCTGCTATAACTTAAGTTGTGGCTAAGTTATTGGGAAGCTGAGTGCTGAGAAAGACCAATATATTTCTGAAAACACACCAAGATAAATCCAATCTTTACACAAAGCAGACTATTTGGCTGTCAGTTTTACCACCAGAAAGGACCCTCTCAGCCTGCAGCAAAGTGAAGCAAGGATGACTACCACCTTTCAGTGTGTTAGTCTCTTGGGATTTACTGTGAATTTCTCTGAGTGAATCTCTCCAAAACTCAGAGAGAATCAGATTAAGGCCATTGGTTTTTTATATAATCATGGATGAAATACATAACTGAAAGCTTTCTTTAATCATAGGGGTAGCTGGAGATAGTAACAAAAGCTCAAGTAATAAAGTTTCACCTAAAAAGATCATGTTTTCTCTGATATCTGCAGTAACGGATCATGGAAGATTACCTAAAAGGAGCTAGATAAACCAGGAAAAAAGTTATACGTTAGAATTGATGAATAAATACTGAGATGGTAGAGTAGGAAACAGGTAGATACTTAGATGGATAGCTAAACAGATGGATTTATTTATATAACCTTAAAGAGAGGGTGCTTTCCTGGTGCTTTGATCAAGTTCACTGAACACACTAAGGGCTTCCTGAAATCTTCTGATGCCTCCATAAACATCCAAGAGCTTCCCATTCCACTAAGCTGCTACAGACATGGATATACACACCTAAATGTTAGCACAGTAAGCCCCCTGATTTCAATTCTTCTTAAAGCTGAACTCACAGCTAAGTGTTTACAAACTGTGTCTGTGGGGAGGATGATGTTTATTTTTCAATACTCTTGGTATTTTTGGGCTTTCATGTGCTGAATACACAGGGTGGCTTTTGACAGTGACCTTGTCTCAACTGGTGCTAGATAAGACTATTCTTTTTCTATACTACGAGACATGTTTCCTTGCAGATCATAAAGTCCACTGGGATACTGAATCTTCTGAGTTTTCAGTATTGGCTGATATTGGAAGAATTTTTTATTAGGAGTTTTGTGAGCTTTTCGCCTGGACCATCTGACAGTGTTTGATTTCCTAACAAACTAGATAAATCTATGAATGCCTCAGGGTACAATGCACCTTTGTGAGCTGGTGGCCAGAATCCATTAGAATATTTTCTTAAATTTTTATTGTTATGATTGTTATTATTAGCATGTGTACAGCAGTGGCAAATATTGTCTTCCCAGAAAAAACATAGCTTGGAGGAGAGGGCTATTTTGAATCTTGAGGATGCTTAAAAAATCTAGGTGCACACTTAAGGACTTTTAAACTCCTGAGTTCCTGGTGATTACAGCCTCAGGAAGAATAACTTTTCACTTTCTTATATTTGAAAGTACAGGTGCAGAGCTGGTTACCTATCCTTTAGCCTTCCTGATTGCAAAATCACTCCTTCAGTGCTGGCATCTTTTGAGCTAGTCCCAGTCAGAATCACAGAATTTGGTGGTGTGTCACAAAAAGGTGATGCTGGGCCTGTTCTGTGCCAACATCAAAAGAGCTTCAGTCTCTAGACCTGCTAAGGCCTCAGGATCTGGATGCAGTAGGTATTTTTGATATCCATTACCTGTGCACATACTATGAGGTATGCAGCAGTTTGGGTCAGCCAATGTGGGCCCTCCGGATTCATCTTCCAAGAGCCACCCAAATGCAATGGAATTCCAGTAGGAGATACCAATGGTGGATGCTAGGAAATGCTCCCTCAAGGCTAGCCAGGAGCAAGATCCTTGAGATTACTGCCAGGAGATCTGACAGCAAGAACTGGTCTGCTCTCAGATTAGACTTTAGCTGAAGAAAAACATGTCCTAATTGTAGTCATCAGACAAATCATCCAGCAGATGAGCACTCAATTCTTCATCATAAAGATTTCCCACCTCCAACATTTCCTTCATGCCTATCATCCAGCTTTAAGTGTATAAAACTGCAGCTGGGTAACACCTAGCAATCCCAATGCCAGCATGGACCCTGTGGTGTGCAGAATAATTCTCCCAGGGTGACTTGTGCTAGGCAAAGGTTGTGGCAGTCTCCCTGGGACTATAGGGGTGTGTTGTGGTCCCAGCACCGATCTGGCTTACCTGGGTAAGGGTGGATGCCATTAGCAAACACGGCTTCTGCGGCGGGTTGTCCATTAGCCTGCGGCGGGAGGCCAGTGAAACCATTCACCCCGATGGGAGATGGGATGCTAGGCACAGCTGGTGCAGTTATGCCAGGAGGCGTGCTTCCACCTGCAAGTGTGGGGAGGAAACAAAATCAGAGCTGGTCAGTACTGGAAGCCATAAGAAAATGGAGAAAGATGCTGACGCAACTGCTGAGACCACCGAACAGAATTCTTCTGGTACTCCTAGAAATGAAAAACCTCTGAAGTCACTGTGGCTGATTGCTGTTGCTCCTCTGTCAGTTTGGAAAGCACATATTACTACTACTACTGCTACTACTACTACTAACAACAACAACAATAGTACTATTAATACTAGTACTACTACTAATAGTAACAATAATAATAACAACAACAGTTTGTTCTGCTAAAGTTTGTCCCCAACTTCCTCAGTGACCTCCTTTAAGTATTTCAAAGGCTGCAATAGGGCTTGTAATACTCCCTTTGACAGTATGAATTTTTTGCCTGATAGTCATGGCCTCAAGACTAGATCTACAGCTATCATCAAGCAATAGAAAACTATAGTAATATCATCCTTCCTCCTCAACTTTCCCATTTGAGCACTATCTGCTTAAATTGCTAAATAAGCAGATGTTTCTTTCCTAAATATCATTTAACATCAGAAGCATATTCTCAGCCCGACCTTTCTATAGCTGCTCCTCTCAGTTTCTCTTTGGAGATGTCAGCTTTCTGGGCATACCGATTTCTAGGACATCTCTGTCTGTGCTCTCTCATGAATATACATTTCATGTACAAGATTATTCTGAACTTTCTCAGCACCAGGGATCCTGAAAAGGTTTGCCAAGTTGGTTTTTAGCCTAAAGGCAGTCAGTGATACTTTTTTTTAGTATCATTGTTTGGCCCAAACTTTGTGGAGTTTTAGCAGAGATCTCCCACTCAACAGGGAAAAAAATTGGGCTAGACCTGTTTCTTCTTCTTCTTCTTGTAATTGTACTCTTCCCCTTCTTCCCAGATGTACCCTGGGGGGGACACACTCTAATGTGCTATTTCAGAAGAACAGCTCAGTCTTTATGCCTAGTGTGGGATCCTGTCACCCACTAGTAGAGAATTCTTAAATTTTAGGGGGAAGAATTAAATCCCTCTCCTACTTCACTGTCTGTTCCTATGTATGTTTGAAATGACTGGGCAGTCTGTGCTTCTTGCAAAATATGCAGGAGATTTTGGGAACGACAAATGAATTTTCAGTAAGTATGAAATTGTATTTTTCTCTTGCTAGCTGTGAGTGGGAAGTTAAACTATCTTATCTACGGTAACATCTTTCTGTATCAGGGTAGACTACTGCTTGAAAAACACTACTTCTGTAGTAACATTTTTTTTAAACAATTACAGAAACTTTCTTCAGCATCACACCATTCCATGGTGGATTAGTCCAAACAACTACTTAACAGCTCTGTAAATCTGTGTGGGTGCTTTAAGAAAGCCAATGAGGATGCATAAGATGTTTTAATACATTCTTACTGGAGTAGCCCCAAAAGCATGCAATATTTCAGCTCTTTTCTTATATCCTGAGCAGACAAGCTGCTCCTTTCCCATTGCTTATTTAAATGGTGTTGGCCTTTAAAGATGTCCTCTGTGGAGGTACAGGGAGCCAGCAGTGGCAACTGAAGTCCAAAGGCAATGCTCTTAGCATATGCCATTAGCTTGCAAATCACAACGGCTAGTTAAAATTTCAGTTGCTTTTCTGGATCTCTTCTCTTCTGTATTTGCACAGAAAATGTAAGCAATTTTTTCTAAAACTGCAGCAAGGGATTTGTGCTTGCTATTTTGTGCATGTCTGAGGAAGCTTAGGCATATTCATTGCAATTCTTTAATTTTTCTTCTTATAAAAAAACCTCCCTGGAGAGGTCAGATCTGTAGCTGGAGTAAAACTGGCATAATGCCACCACAGAGAACAAATGGCAGTGGTGCATGCCAGTTGTGGATTTCATCCCTGGTTTGAGATCTCTTGCTGCAGCTACACCAGGTGCAGATTTACAACTTGGAGGGAGGGATGAGAGAAGGAAGGAATTCTAAATGAAATTTCATTTCTAGCCCCTGTTTGCATTTAATGAAGTGGCAGACCCTCTGCAGATCCACTTTTTACCCAGGTTGTATTAATGATTGGAGAAATCAAAGAAATCAAAGAAATGCAAAACTTGAACAAAGCTTGCAGAGAAGTCAATATAATTGCGTTGCAGTTATGGACCTTTGTGTGAGATAAACGTGAGTCTTGATGGAGTAATGTCAAAATGTCAGGAAACAGCATAAAATTTTTATGGTCTGAATTAGCCACTGGGGCTGCCTACTGCACTCTACTGACTTCAGGCAAGCCAGGTGACTAGCTTAAATTGGAAGTATAACTTCTGCATGTTTAAAGACAAGCAGGATGAGTCTTGTCTTTAGTCCATTAGATTTGCTTGAATACAAACCTCTTTTTTAAGTTCCTAGGTTCCATGGGAACTCATGAACCTGCATGAACTCATGGCCATGCCCAAAGGAATCCACTCTCCCAGAGGCAGGATGCAGTCTAGGAAAACCAGCCTGAAGATACCATCAGAGATGAGGCTCTGCACTTAACCAATACACCCAGCACCTCTAGGACTTCTGGGTTACCAGTGCCCTTTTTCTAAAACGTTTTTTCTTTTGCTTAAGAAAGATCAGCCCCTTCCCACCTCCCCTTTTTCTAAAAAAAAAAAAAAAATTCCAAACACTTTTTCTAATGCCTGCTTTTCAGAGGACTTTGAAATGTTTCATTTTCATTCCAAGTCAGAACAAAGATATACTTCAATGACTGGAAATACTGCTATGAAGCAGAATGATCGTTTTCCATTTGGCTATCTCAGTGCTAACAAAAACCAGCAGGAGGATTCACATTAGGCTTCAGATATCTCCTGGCTACTCAGAAATCACTGCTAGTGTTGTAGGCTTGCTTGCTCAGACTTTGTGTGAAACATTTTCTCTGCATCCTCTCACAAGCTTTGTGAGTGCTGTAGCAATACAAGAAATCATTTCAAAGTCTAAACATTTCACCCAAGGAATAATTATCAATGGACATTTTCACAACCTGTTACAGAGGTTTTCATGGAAGAAGCTACCCCTTCAGGGTACATCTGCAGTAATGCCCAAGTGCATAGGCTCCATGATTGAAAATATGTCATAAAGAGAGTGAAAACACTGCCACAATGAAAGGGATATAATCTAAGCCGGCATCTCAGTTTCAATAATGAGCAGTCATGGGTGCTTTGGAAAGCATGTGAAAAACATAAGTTTTCCTCTCCTATATTCTGACAATAAGAGTTTAACAGTCCCCAAAAGGCACTGGGCACAGAAAAAGATGAGCAGAGCTCATGCTGAATAGGGGCTGGGATGTTTTTCATGTCCTGGATATCATGGTAGGCATAGAATTTGGCTGTTGTGCTGATATTTACACACCTACATCACAGAACTTGCTCATTCTCAAAACTTATTTATATGCAAAATAGACTGTGCTCTTTTGTGGTGGGGCTGTCACAAACTGCCTGGATTCAGCTTTGCAGACCCTGAGAACATTTGAATTCCAGGCAGTCCTTGTTTGACGTTCTCTCAGCTCCCACCAACACAAAACAAATCTAGCTAATGCAAATATGATAATCTTTCCAGCAGTGGGTTTAAAGGGTGCACATATAATTAAGCGACTTTTCTATTTGGATTTGCAGTAGCTCCATTGACTGTTGTTTATACATTTATCATTGTGTAAACATATATTCTGAAATATGTGGCATAAGATTTTTGAGTCAAGTGCTTTTTCCTTGAGTCTCTATAAGTTCTTGTGGAATGACATCTCTCTGTTTTATTCTCCCTTTTCCCCCTCCTAATACTCTAATGCAAGCAAAGTAAAAGACAGTTATCTGACCCAGTAGCTGCTAACATCATTCCCAGCTTCAGATTACAAAGAGATGCTAAATTGTGTGAGAACTGGGGAGGTTTTCTTTGGCAGACAGGTTTGTAGAACTCAGTTCATTACAAGTGGCCCTCAAGCCTGCACTGCCACGATGCCTCATTCCCTTGCCATCCAGCGTTTCACAGCCAGGTGGCATCTTTTCTGGCTGCTTTCTCAGAGGGCCCTTTCCCGAGCCAGGATGGTGCAGATCACTCCATGTTTGGTGTTGAAGCTGCCCCTTTCCTCTCCTACTGGTCTGCTCTGGAGTCCCAGGTCCTTCCTAGTGCTGCCTGCACCACAGCTGTCTTGGCCATAACTCACTCCTCCTATGTCTCACCTCAAATCTTTGCCAAACTGCTGCCCTCTGGGCCAGCTTGTTGCTTCAAGGTTGATACAAGGGCATTGGTATGCCAGGTCCTCCTGAACACAGTCCCATTCCCACTGTGTCTCACAGGAACAACCTAAATCCGTCCAGGGACTCTTTTATCCCAACCTGTCCCTTAGAAATGGTCCTCTGAATACATTCCTTCAAGTCCTCTGCTCCCGTACAGGACTCAGTGGTGTATTGAAAATCTCTTCACATCTTACTTCTTTTCTTTCATAGTTTGGCCCCACTTTCCTGCTGCCCCTCCATGCCAAAAAGCCCTGCAAGTTCCTTGATCTGTTCCTGCTAAGTGATTTCCTTGTGCTTCTATCCCTAGGAAGTCCAGTCCTGATCCCATCTCAGCCCACTTCTCTGCCCACTGAATCACACACTGCAGCTCCCAGCATGGGCTTCTTGTGGCATCTCACAGCCTTAGCCAGATCCTGGCAGCCCTTCACTGACTACCTCTCTCTTTTCTCCAGCAGCCATAAACCCTCCCAGCAAACACCACAGGTCCTCCTTGAGTGCCTCTGTATTTTATAACAGCAGGGGAAAGACTTACATGACCCAAAGGCATGGCTCATCTAGCTGGCAGTTCTGCATCTCACCACAGATTTTATTTGGTTTGCGTTTGGATCAACCTGTCTGTGACAGCACCAGCACTCACCTCTTGGACATCTATATTCACCGCCAGTAAACAAGTGAAGGTCACTGGGGGATGTTTTGTGCCATTTGGAGGGTGCTCAGAGCTACAGGAAAGCTGTGTAATGGCTAAAGTGGAGAGGGAACTCATGGCTGAAAGCTCCTTCCAGTGTCTTCTCTGCCAGCACCCTTCTTCATCCTCCCTAGCAAGCTTCTGATGGGTCTCAACCCCAACAAGCCTTTGGTGGGTTTCAGTTCTCTTCTGTGATGCTTGGAATGGGGCACAGCCCCATTGCTGAGCATCCCTTTGTCTGTGCCCTTAACAACTATTTCATAGAATCATAGAATCATCTGGGTTGGAAAGGACCTCTGAGATCATCAAGTCCAACCCTTGATCCACTACCGCTGCAGTTACCAGACCATGGCACTGAGTGCCACATTCAGTCTCATTTTAAATATCTCCAGGGATGGAGAATCCACAGATACTGACCTCAGCCCTGGAAGAGGCAGTAAGAGCATTTCTCTGCCCCTTCCCCTCTCTCCAGACAGCAAATGGGTCTGGTCAGCTTCACTCCTCACTTCTGACTGCCCTCACCATGAACACCCACTTGAAAGAGAACCTCTCAGACCAGCCAACCAACTCTCCCCTGGGATGTGCCCAGATTTTCCCGCCCTTTTCCCCCTCCACCCCTCCCCTGTCCCGTCCCCTTACCTGAGGTTGGTGTCATGGGGGCGGCTGCCAGGCCATTCATGTTCAGAGCCGCCATCTGCTGCATCTGGGCGGCGGCAAAGGCTGCCATGGGGTTCAGGTACCCGCCCTGCGCCACCGACGCCATGATGGCGGCCTGCTGCTGCATCAGCTGGAACAAAGAGAGCAGGGAAAAAATATCATGCGCTCACTGGCGAGGCAGCCCACAGCACCGGCGAGGGGACCTGGTGAGGGTGTCAGGCACCTCTCTCTTTTGAGATGTCAGCTTCCCATGCCACAGCCTTTCCTGCTCACTGCCAAAGGCCAAAAGGCAAAGTGTGCCTTTGTAACTTGGTGTCTTCGGGGTCCCCACTCCCACAGTTTGTTCCCCAGCGTGCAGGTCTCTCATCACTATGGACTCAGAGTAACAGACTGGTTTGAACTAGAAGAGACTTTAAGTATCATCTTACCAAGCCTCCTGCATGGGCAGGGACACTTTGACCAAGTTGATGGAAAGGACCATAAAGGTCATATAGTTCCAAGCCTCCTGCATGGGCAGGGACACCTTTCACTTGACCAAGTTGATTGAACACTTACAGAGAGGGGCCACAACTTCTCCGGGCAATCCAGTGTCACACCACCATGACAGTGAAGAACTCCATTGTAATATCTAAATCTGCCCTCCCTCAGTATGAAAATCTTTCCCCTCATCCCATCACTGCCCCTCATCTTATCATGCCACTGACTCCCTGACATCCCAGATGAAAAGACAGAGAAAAGACATTATAAGAACCTGAGCAGGGAGGTTTCATGGTTTATGTTGCTAGTGCCAAAGCTCTGGGAAAGCAGTGCTGGCTGCTGATGCGAGACCAGTGTATGTGGAGCAGTGGGGAAGGGGATCTCTCCTCCAGAACAACAAATTTGTTTGGTTCCCTGGGGGTAATGTGGTTTATTTCTATCTGTCAGTGACAGAAATTTTTTTTTCTTATCCTAGTGGAGGGCCTCTCATGGGGCTGCTGAGCAAAAACCATGACCAAACCTTCACACCAGGTTTTAGCACTTACATATAATACAGCCAAGCAGAGGATCCCACAAGAGCTGCACAAGAGAAAGAAGAAACCTTGCTCCTTTAGCAAGATTAATACCATGTAGTAGGAAAATTTTGCACCTGGAATGCTTCTTACATTCAAACCAGACTTTGCTACCATCATTTTGCACCCTAAATCTAGCACAAATTTGGTGCAGCCCATGTGTACAGCATGGCCACCATAGCCTTGTAAAAAGCTCCTGGTGTGAAAAAAAGACAGTCTGGGGGAATCTGTCTCTTCTCTCCACCCCTGGAGCTGTACAAAGAGCCAGACAGGTAAATTTGAGTCTGAATCCAACCCCTACTAATGACTGGTGCTTGATGTTCAGAGAAAGTGGGGGAAAGAGGATCAGCACAGAGTGAACCTTTGCTCTTTTCATTCCTCAGCCTCTGGTAATGTGTGACTTGATGATAATAGCAGAGAAGAAAAGTGTTTTTCTGTAGTAATTTTAGAAGTGACTCATATCTTTTCTGTCTCCAGAACTGGAGTACCTTTGTTTTGCTGCTCTCTGTGATTTCACTCTCTCTCCCATCAGGGAATCACCCTCTGGTGCTATTGTTTAAGCACACGGGACACGCTTCTCAGCATTAAACAGAACTCAAAAGTCATGGCAAGGAGCAGATTGTTCCCTGCTATTTGGTTTAGTATTGAAACATCAGCTAAATTAGCTCTTCATACACATACACACTAAAAAAAAATAAAAATTCTTGAAATCACTGTGCTCATTCAAATGCCGAAACTTCATGTGCCATCATCAGTAAAGAGACCAAAGAAAAGGGTGGTCTACCACTGAACTGCTGTACAACCATCCAGAAATTCTGTAAGTTTCTCCACTGACAAAATGGGATGTAGGATACCTGCCTCCCCATGTAGGAGTGCTATCAGATCCACAGATGAAAAGCGCTGTACTAGAGTTGAGTACTATTATTTTTTTGAAGCCTAATGCAGATTGGTGGCAGGGTGGTGGCTTTCCCTTTGATTGTTAATTACCCTTTTTTATTATACCCTGCGTAAGACACTTTCACATTTTAATTAGTGATATCCTGTTCTTTGTAATTACTGATGGAGTGATTAGACAATCTTTTCTATTACAGTACAATGCTGATTCCCCTTTTAGAAGTTCATTTGTTTCCAGGCATCATTTGAGTTTATTCTCTAGGGGAGGCACTGAGGAGGTGATTTTACTAAGTATGCCAGTGAAGTGCATGTGAAAAGGGGAATCCATCCATCTTTAATGCTGGATTGACTCCAGCACTGGGTGTGCTGACCCATATCTCATTTTCTGTCTGGTTATTTTCACCTGGGGACAGCCAAAGATATAACTGACTGGTTGCAGAAAAGATGGCCAAGATCTATGCCTACAGGATCAGATCTGCTGATCAAAGAAACATCTCTCCATCTGACCTTTTCTGACTTGTCTCTGGGTTTTTTCCAGAACTGACCAGATCTGCATGAAAAAATATCCCTCAAAATATGGACTGACATATGGCTGGTCATGTGTATGCTGTGGTCAGTCTAGCTGGAGGGGAGCACTCTGATATTTGTGTCAGAGACCTTCTAGGGCAGACATGGGACTCTGTTTTTCACATTTTCCTTTGTTGTATTCAGAAAACTAAATACTGATGGGGCTTCCTCTGGGCTGGTCACCTTCTATAGTTGATGTGATAAGAGGCAGAGGAGTCTAGGACAAGATACATCTCTCCCTTATGTATCTGAATGCTTCTGAGCAGATCAATTGCAGATTTGTTTCTCCCTGTTGGTTCTCTGTGAAGGCCAAGGTGATCAGTTCAGCTGCTTGTATCAACAGTCAGAGAAAACAATTTTCACCTGTTACTTGGCCCCTGGTGCATATTTTTGGGCCATGGCTCCCAAACATTTAAAAGAATAATGCTAATCCTCTGTCTTTCACCTGTGCTGCAAGAGAAACAGGGCTCTATATGAAAGATATTGTGTTGCCAATGGTAGCACAAATGATTGTGCTGATCTGAAGACAATCACCCTTTTTTACTCAGGCAGTCATCTGTGACACTATGGCTTATGCAATTCCTGTTCCTGCCTATGGATGTCTCTAAACTGTTCAGAATTAACTTGGCAATAGCAGGTGCTCCTCCTGGTTTGCAGACTGAATAACCTGGGTGTCTGGATTCTTGAGCAATAAAGGGCCTTAAAAATTTACAGTGGGGGATGCACATCTGAAGAATATACCTTGGCAATACGCAGGATCCATTTTGTGGTGTAATGTCATTCATGCATTTCTCACAGACCTTCAGAAAGAAGAAGGCATTTTCTCTCTCCTTGTGAGGAGAACAAGATGATTATAATCTGCTGACTAGCACTGAAGATGCATGGTCTGCAGCCTAAAATCTGATGGGTTTCAGGGAAACATTTGCTTAGTACTGGCCATACTTCCAACAAGACTGAATTAGGAGCAAGGAGGTTAAATTTAGCTTAGGGTTAAAAAAGTTAATGCTGTAAAAGTAAGGTAGTAATTAAATCATGATACTTTGCTTATAGAAACTAGGTTCAGTGGTTTCTGCTACAGCAGGTATCCTGCAGGGAGTGGCCACCCCATTTCTGGCATGCTTAGTGTTCTGGAGATACCCAAGAAACCCTGCAGAGTAGGAAAGCCCCTTCATATGGTAAAACAAGCTGGGTCCCTTTACTTCATGTCCCACTTTGCAGCAGCCTCCAGAGACAGCCCATGAGGTAAAGGAGCATCTCCAGAAGAGCTGGAAGGTTTATAGTACCCCATATCTGAACACAGCCATGTAACTCATCTTTGCTTCCTTGGTTAGCGAGGGGACCCCAACCTTGTCTCCACCATGTCTGAATGTCCTTACCCTTGAAAACACTCCTGCCACCCTTCTGTGGTCGTAGTTTCTGTTCATGCATTTTCCTCTCTAGTTGGGGTTGCTCAGAGGTGTTAGAGAGGCAGGGGAGGGAGTTTCTTCCCAGCCCAGTGGCTGATGGTTGCAGCCTGGCTGAGTGCAGCAGGATCGCTGAGGTGGGAGGACAGGAACTCGGTCACCTTGAAAGAAGCTGACAGCAGAGACCTACCTCCTTCCTCCCCGGGTGGCTCCAGGGAAATTTACAAAAAGAGGGCAAGTCCTGTAAGGGTCACTTGTCTTCCTTACAAAACCTCGAGGGCATTCCCAATAAAAGTCACTCCACTCCGTCCCCAGCTCCCTCTGAAGACAAATGTCCCATCCACTCTCCTTTCACTTTGAAAGAGGCCCAGTGTATGGTCCCAGTTAATAAAACTGTAGAAAGTGAGGCAGTGACCCCACCAGAGGCAAATCAATAGCAGTAGGGCCCCTGGGTATTGTGTACTTTAAAATATGCCATTTGAAATGCAGATTTCCCCTGCCTGGGTTGGGGCCTCAGAGCTCTAATCAGAAAGGTAGCAGCCTTATTATCTCAGACTGATCCAAGGGGATAGAGATGAGCTTTTCCATTCCTCAGCTGAAAGGAGTTAGCTCCTTCTGCTTCTCTTACTTCCTTGGCATGATCTTTGCCTCAGCATTTAGAGATTTTTCTTATCCAATTTCATAGATTCATTCCCTCTTTCCTCCAACATGGCCTTGGTTATTGCTCAAATATTTGTGTTCTTAGCAGACCAGGAGAAGCTACTAAATTAGTTCATGCCCACAGACAGCGCTTCAAGAGCTATGAGCCTGCAGTTCCCACCCCAGAGCTTGAGAACTTATGGAAGCTGGGTACTGTATTGGCACTGGTAAGGCCATTCAAAGAATGGGGGGTGGTGTTAGGGAGGACTAGTCAGTAGAGAGAGATGGGAGGATTTATCTCACACACCCTTTTGCTAGCTCAAGTTGAGATAGCTAAACTTCAGCCATCTCTGTCATCAGTGGATGAATAGGCACCTCCATGGGCTTATCCATCCTATCATAGCATGGGAGATTAAGACCTCAAACCAGCAAAAGGTAGAGTTTTGCAGCACAGTTGTGCCAAATCAAGGGCTTGCTGGTGCACATCTGCCTCTCCATGTCTTGTTTCAGGACAGATGCATGCCCAAACACTGACAAAGACAAGCTCAGGCACAACACCAGCAAAGAGTTGACCATGCTGTGCAAACCTGGTGCTTACTGCCCATTTTCCTCCTTGAAGTGGATCCCTGTGTGGTCACTGTTGGTCTAGTGGTGTGGGGTGAGGACATATGGCCAGAGGCAGGGAATGGGGTGGCCTCCTCTGGCATCAGGTGGCTGTGAGATGGCAATGTTGTGCATCTGCACCCAAGGAAAGGAAATAATGTCCTTTTCTTACAGGAGGAACAGATGCACAAAGAGATGAAGTGACTTTCTAAAGACCAAAAATTCCTGCTAGAAATAGGACAAGGATGCTACAACCTGCCTTCCCCAGCCCCTAGAAGAAAAAATACATGTGAAAGTGAAGGATGGGGAGAAAGACAGAAGGATTATTTCTGATGTGCTCTTTTTGAAATAGCATGGTCATTGTCCTTGGAGAATGTTTACTCTGAATGATCTGATGACCTTCTAATTTTTTTTTCAGTGTTATTTTTTATCCTTGTCGCTGAATCACATGATGTTTTGTTTGACTTTCCATATTCTTCATTCAGTAATAATAATAAAAGTAATAACAGCACCCCACACTTCCCACCTCTACCAATCTATACAAACACTTAGTTAATTAATCCTCATGGTATCTCTGTGATAGTTAGAGATAAGTAAAGTGATCAATCAAGCACTAAGAGGACTCATATTTGGTAACATCTCAGAATTGACAAATTCATGTCTGTTCTACCTAACTGTTCTACCATTGGGAAATAAAACTAAAGATATCTCCCAAGCTTTCAAACAAACAGGAGATATTCTGTAAATGACTCAGAATTGTCCTTCAGACATCTCTGAATATCTCCTTGGAAACATAAATTTCTGCTTTAAAAATAAAATTTAAATTTAATTAAGATTTTTTAAAAACTTAAAAAAAATATGTGCAACACCTCGATTCAGGTATCTTAGAGTATTTCCAAAGCCTGATACACAGCAGCCTGCATTTCTAGCTTCCTGAGAACTGTGAAAAAAAAACCCCTCAAAATCTAAAAACCAGAAATAGATAGAGCCCAAATCTGAATGTTCATTATTTCTAAATTACCAGGGAGCTGAGGATCACAAATATGGCATTAGCCCTGCTACAAAGTATTATGGCTTCTAAATAGCTTCCTCTTCTGGAACGGATAAGAACCAGTTATTTCCATAACAGGTAGTATTTACTAAATATACTGTCCCATTTTGCTCAATTAAATATAATAACTATTATAAACAGAAGATAGTCTATATACAGTAAATTTTCCCAGATTTTATAGGGCTAGCTGATTTTTTTTTTTAAGTATCTTTCCAAAATAATTTTCCACAATCACTGGGGCAAGGAGGCAGAAGAGGGCACCCAGCCTTTTATGGGTGCATGGTGGACACTGCTGCCCTGACTTCCCAAGGTCATACATACCACATACAATGGAAAAGGAGAGCTTTGCTGTACTGGGAGAGCTTTGCTGTTGCAGTTACTGTCTGCAGTTCAGGAGCTGCAGCCATTTGTACTTTTTCAGAGTGAGGGAAGACGGGATTTACTGACAGAAAAGGACTTGCTTCAGGCAGAAGAGCAAATGTTACCCTTGCCTGTGTTGCCCCTGTCCCCATCTGTCTGTTTCTACTCACCAGCTCTATGCCTATCCCCTCCTGCAGGATGCGATCAGTTCCATGGCTGGAATTTGGCCAGGAGACTGTGGCTAACATGCCCACTCCATTTTTTATGCAAACTTGATTTATGACTTTGATCTTATTTTAAATAATTTAAAAATTAAATAATTTATACTGTATCTGTCACATTCCAAGGCTCCTTCCTTTGTTCTTGCTTTTTTCTTCTGCATTTTCCCATCTTCCCAACCCTTTTAAATCTGTGCATGTTTCTTTTTTCTGCATGGTGGGGCAGCAGAGGCATGTGATAGTTACTGACTGCTTACCTCTTTCTTCATAGAAAGAGGACCTGCAGTAACTTTTGCCACTGTTGCCTGTTTGTGACAAGACTATAGTATGATCATTCATAGTCTGGCTTGATTTTTACCACACGTGGTTTTGGATGTGGTCACCCCACCTCTTACCAGGGACTAGGAATGTGCTGTGCTGCTCTCAGCAAATCAAGGGTGGTTCCACCGAGCATCAGCCTCCTTCTCTCCAGTCTGAGTTCAGGTCTATTCCTCAAACTGACCTTAACTGGGACTGTAGAAACACCTATCAATCCCTAGTTGTAGATCCACAGAATTCTGACAACAAAAAGGGCTGATGCCCTGTACATGTGGGAACGAAAATAAAGAATTGCTCCATAAAGGAGCAACCTAGATGAATACGGGAAGACACACGGGCTGAAAAACCCAACCAAACAAACAACAGACAAACACTAAAACATTAAAAAAACACACGAACCCTCTGAAACAAATTAGTGTAAATGCTCTGGGAGATTTAAGGAGCCCTGAAACCTGACTTGCCTTGTGCTGCATACAAAAGAGGTGAGGTGGGTCTGGTGTGACTTTTCGTGTCACAGAAACAGCACACAGAGTTAGTGCCAAGTTTTGTCTGGCCTGCTTGCAGGAGGCACTTGAGGATGGGAGGCAAAAGACACACGCAGGGGAGAACCCCCTTTGGTTCCTGATTTGTATACCCTTGGATGTGAGGCCATATGGCTGCTGAACCCACGGACTAGCAGTGTGAAACCATTGCTACTCTCAAGGTTAAAGTTTCTTAGGCTGAGCGGTTTGGCAGTGAGCAACATTAGAGAGTGAGCTGTGATGTGGCCATTTGCTAAGCTGCAAAGGAGGTAATGTGAAGAGGAAAAGGGGCCCAAAGCAGTCCTGCTGGCAACACTAGCAGCTATCAGTTAAACAATGATGGGCTGAGATCCTCCTTGCCTCTCGTCAGTGATGCTGCTGGGTTTGAATGTCTATGGCTGCCCACTCAATTCCCAAACAGCTGCGCCCAGTGGGTTTCTGCTGCACCTTGATGCAGGGAGACCTTTTTGCAGGAGATAGTCCAGTCAATGTGATGTGCATGACCCTTTTTCTGGGGGAGATCCAACAAGAGATTTCTGCCTCGGGGGTTTGACAACCTTCTCCATGTGTATGAACCATTAGAAACTATTGCTTAACCATCCCCCATGGGAGTGTCTGGAAATTTGTATATGGAGACATCAGTCAAACTTGTACTGCAGTAGGATAACTGAAGGACAGGCTACAAGCACTGAGCATAGTGAACATAATGTCTCATGCTAGTCCTGCACTTCCTGCCACCATATCTAACCCCTGTGTGGAAACCCATGGACCCAGAGTGCCAGAGAGATCTGTGCACCAGAAGGAGAACAGAAAATAAAGAAGTCTGATCAGCAGCTTCATTTGTGCATGGGGAAATGAGAACATGGAGTCAAACAGTTCACCCAAGATCACACAAGTTGCTGGTGGCAGTGGCATCACCTGTTATCACTGTCCTGCCTTCTCACTGCTTCACCTTCCCTCCTCTTGACTTGCCTTAGTATTTCGACTTCAGTTCAGGCTGAATAAAACTACCTCCCCCCCACCTTTTCCCTCTCACCCTATCGATCCCTGCATCTCCTGCTGGCATTTACGAGGTGCCAATCACCCTGATATCTAAGAGCCAACAGTCCAAGGTGGATTAATGGGGACTGAGGGAACGTCACACAGCCTTGTTGCTCCCTTCCTTCCCTTTTGTGTGAGACTGTGAGATGAAGCAGATAGGGAGAGACACAGATAGGGAGCTGATTGAGAGACAGCATCTGAGCACACTCTGGGTGTACAGGCGCCACACAGAAATGTGATCCCATCATTTAGACAGCTCTGAAGTCCCCGGGGTAATTGATGTCACCAGCTTGTCATATCCAGTGGGTCAAGATCTAAAACTTATTCTTTCCCCCTTAATAGCATATTTAGCAGGGGAAGGGGGAAAAAAAAATAGGTCCGATTCTGCTTTCACAGAAATCAATAGAAGAAAATATACATTGGTTTCAAACAGAGTGGGAGCAGACCCAGAAACGATTTTCACTCTTCTTTCAGCATTAAATTCTCACTCAGACTTCTACCCCCATAATGTTCTGCATTATCTGATGAGAAATATGTGGGGGGAACTTTTCTGATGGAAAGGTGCAGAATGTATTCTCTTTTATATCAGCATAAACCTAGGGTGGCAATTAGAAGAATTAGTCTAGATTTAAAATGATGGGAGAGTAGTTTTTGGATCAGAGCATCTGGACAGGGCTGGAACTAGGTAATCTTTAAGGTCCCTTTCAACTCAAACTATTCTTTAATTCTGTGATTCTATGACAGTGGTGTCTTTACCACCTCTCCAGCTGCCTGATCAATGCCTGTAGTGTAACATGGGAGCAACATCTTCTGCCTGACAACCTCTGCAGATGTTTGTCCTGAGCTGCCCATAGGTTTGCCTCCTGTTAATTTCTCTGGTATGTGAGGGCACAGTTACTGCATCCCCCTGCTGCTGGCCAGTAGCTTGAGCTCAGCTGTGATTTACTGTCTATTCTCCCCTTCCTGAAGCCTTCCCCAGACAGGAAGACAGTTAAACACAGATGGGCTGTGGAAAGAACAGCTATTCTATGGTGAGGAGGAAAGCAGGGGACAAAGGAAGAAGCAAAGATTGTCTTTGACTGGGAATAAAAATGAACAGGGTAAAATGGAAGAAAAAAAATTGTTCTAGTGGAAAGAGAAAAAAAAGTCCTGAATAACACCAGGAGGTACAGCTGCTAGGAGAGGGAGAACTGTGGAGCTGTACATGACTCTGCATGGCCCATGCAAGGGGGAGACTGGGATGTACCAACTGTTCAGTGAGGCATAAGATACTCCATGGAGGGCAGAAATTTCAGGGGTGTCAAATAAATAAAAGAACATGTGGGTGTAATGGGAAATCCATGGTGCCAATTCATGAGAAGAATGTGGGCTGGGAACAAAGCAGAGCCTTGTGGTCAGTGTGCTGGAGGGAGTTTGGGTGCACTGGAGTGTGATTTCTGAGTTTGCTTTGTATTACCTGAGGCACAGAATGTGGTCTCAATCAGAAATACAGTACTCTGGAAAATGGGATTAACTGTTCTTCTGCCCTCTATAAAAATCCAGCCCAGAGTACACAAGAGCCACATACTTCCACCAAACATATGAAGTGCTTAGGTGCTCTGTCACTTCCTATAAGTCTGCTCCAGAGAAAGCATCCAAAGTTACCTGACAGTACTGAATCTGCTTGCTGCAAGGATCAGCTCTACCTTCCTCAGAAATATATGGCAGAGACACAGTTACCTGAACCTCACTTTGTCTTGCAGGCACTTGTTAATTGCAGTCTATGCATCTGTTGGGGGGCTTTGCCAAGAGCCCAGCTCCCTGTGCAGTCACATTTTCTCAGGCTCCCAGGACCCAGGTTTGATATGTAAGTAGGGTACTTGAAGTTATCCAGTGCAATACTATTTTAAATAGCTGATGGATTTTCCCAGTGTGCTTAAACCATACTGTTTAGGAGAGCACAGACTGTATGTGTGCATGTATCTGCTTGTCCACTTTAGTATTACCTAGCATGATTTCACAAATTGAAAAGCACTTCTGTCAACAACTGTCTTTTTTTCCTGTTGATAAAGGTACTCCAAAGGAACTGACAATGGTGCATGGTGCAGCAGGGGCCTGGCCAAATAGGAGCTATGTCCTCCATCCAACTTATTCTGCGTGGCCTGCTAGCAAAGAAGAGCCAGAAAGGTATTTATGTCCTCTCTGGCACCAGATGGTGCCGATACAGGGCAAAGAATTAAAATAAGCTGAATTCAGGTCTATTCCATCCGAAACCTCAAAGGCTGGTTGTTTTTGAAATTGACAGCAGTGGCTTAGACCCCATGGGAAGTGTCTTGCATGAGTGCACACATGGTCATTGTTTGTCTACTGCTAGAAGCAGGTATCATACCTCTGAGGCCTGCCTGGGAGTTACCGTCACCCTACCCTGCACAGTGCAGCTCAGTTTGCTCCCACTGTGTACCTGATCTGATGGAGAAATCACAGGTTCATCCCCTACCCTTGCCACTCTGTACTTTTGTGTCCCTCCAGGTGCCATCCCTGTTCTAGTGGTCATGCATACAGCCAGTGTCTATACTTACTGCCTGTGCATAGGCGCCATAAGCTCCGAACTGGATGGCCATGGGGTTGAACATTCCCATTTGTCCTGCCATCTGCTGCATGCGTCTCATTGTACGTTCTTTGTCCGTATCTGCAAACTTCACCACCAGGCTTGAAGAGGCCCCCTGCAGGTCAGGAAACAAAAGGTGACACACAAGGGAATTAGCTGGTACACACTGACTCATGCAATCCACGTATCTAATACAGATTTGGTAGCATGGGATCCAGCTGGTGATGATTTCCACACAACTTTTTAGGTCTTTTGACCTGGACTTTTCAAAGAGTCTGAGAGCATCAGAAAGGAAGGAAAAGGTCCTGGAGGGTGAATGACTGACATCAATTACTATTTTCCTCCTATATTCAAACCTCCAGGTTGCTATTAATGTTCTCTCTGTAAAAGTTGTTGCCTTCTTCTTTCAACATATAGAATACTTTTTGGCCCAGCAGGGTGTCCTCATCAGAGGACATGACCTGGACTTCGTGCAACAAAACACACAAGCTTTTGTTGGTTGAATGTGGTAGGATTTGTGAACTGATTTATTTTAATGGACTGTGTTAGCTCTGTGCATGCCAGACCCCCTGCACTGGATTGCCCTTTCATACTGCTATGCTTTTTAATCCCCAGACCCAGTGAGAAATCCCTGCCAGCCTTGGAGACAGGATTGAGCATGCTGAGCAAGGGGTGTATTTCATCATGAAGCAGCCTCTCTTCTTGGGGGGGGGGGGGGAAATATTACCTGATGCACCTGAATTTCCTCTCAATGAACAGTAGGAAATAGAGACTACCACAAAAGAGCCCACAATTAATAGAACACTTTTCCAGGAATGCTCTACAATGTTTGGGTTATGACTGCAATCAGCACTGGTGCAGAAGTACAGATGATCATGAGAGCTGGCTGCTGAAGCCTGTGAAAAATGCAGAGCTTCTGGGAATGAAAGACATACCTCTCCTCCCCAAAATGAGATGAAAGGTCAGTAAATGCAATTCTTAAATTCCTGATTGGAGCCAGAGATGGGAAGAAATAGGTCTGCTTAGGAAGGAAGGCACTGATAATTTTTTGTTGGCTTCAAGGACGTCCTAACTTCATGGGTGGGATGATTCCACATGGCACAGTCTCCCTGGGGTAAGAGCAGTACAGGGACAGGGGTCTCTGGCAGCAGCCCTAACTGGAGGCAGATGGTTTTGGGAGCTGGGCTGCCCCTGAGTCTGGGGAGATGGGCAAGTGAGCTGTCAGGAGACAGACAAAGAGCAGCTGAAATCATCACCCTCCCATGCTATGTTTCCCTTTTGACATGCTGGTGTTCAGCAATGGAAATATAGTCAGTGGGGCAACTGCCAGCTGAGGCTCTGGCCACGGCAGTGGGGAAAAACCTGCCCAAAGACAGAGAAGCTTGGTTGCCACTGGGCTCTTGTTTTCCTAGCAGAGGTAGGAATGCCTGAGATTACACAGAAGGGGTGTTATTAACTGGTTTACACACAGCCCTATGTACCTGTAATAAGACAAAAATAGCCGTGGTAAAAGCAGGGCTGCTCTGCTACAAACTGGGAATAGCACAGTAAACCACATCTATGGGTGTACATATATATAAGTCTAAGCTTTGCATGCTCAATAGCCTCTCCTGATCCTCAGCCATGAATAAAGACTTAAGGAATTAACTTGATTAAAAAACAAAACAAAGCAAACAAACAAAACACAAAAACAATCTAAGGCCACACAATGAGCAATGTTCCCCTGGATTAGCAGCCTGTTCTAGGAGGAAGTGATTTTCATTGGCAAAGCATCTTTTTTGACATGTTAGTCTTTCTCTAATAAATCTATAACCCACTCAAAAAACATGGTGAAGACAAGGGGTTGAAAGCAGTGCTTCAGAAAAACAAAGGGATGGAGAGATGAATGCTCTATTCAAGGATGGAGAGCAGTCTTCAGAAGTTATTGTAAGAGCAAAACTGAAATAGAAGAGCAGGGGGGAGAAAAAAAATCTAGCCAAATTTCCCCTGCATTTCTGCTCAAGGTTGGGTGACTCTTCATTTTTTAAAATCACATGATGTAGTTATTGATCCTTCCCCAGATCACACTCTTAATTGCAGCTCATCAACAAATGAATATTTTAATGCATACATTTCCTGCTAATTATCACCTGGACCAGTCCTTAATTAGATTTCAACACTCATTTAATTAACCCTGATCCAAGAAACTGTTTAGTAACCTGAATCTAATGATTTAAGCCTATTTGCAGCTGTGTTGGAGGGAGGCACTGGTCCACAGCAGACTGGGCTGCTCAGTGCTGTTGTGACTTGCAGAACAGAGGCTGCAGCATGATGGGTACAATGCAGCACAGAAGATATTTCAACTGAATAAGGTGAATGAGTATTCATCTCTGCAAATAGGATTTGAAGATGTGACATACTTTAGTTAGCAGCACACAGAAGTGTAAATAAGTTGGTGTCTTCTTCCTTCCCCTCTATTTCTTTTAGCCCTGCGAGTCTTAGGGCCAGAGAACTGCCTCAGGAAATTACTGATGCCTCACACTGTTGAAAACCAAGCTATTATTGCAGCTGGCATAATCAAAACATGGGTAACCTCCACATGAAGTTCTTGTCCCTGGAGTGTTGTTCCCTCCTGATGTGAGTCACAGTGACTGCACAGCAGCCATTTGACCCAATGGAATCTAAGACTGCCTCTTATGAGATATTTTTTCTGGGTTGCCTGTCACAGCAGGACTTTGGGTCTCTGAACAACACTATCATAGACACAGGGCAGAAAGGCCACTGGCAAATAAAAAGCAAGTTAGAGCACACACAAACTACAAAGAAAGAGGAGAGAAAGGAGGATTTTTTGAGAGTGCTCTGCAGTGAGATGCGCCCGTAAGCAGTTAGGGAGATGTAGCTGGTAGAGATACTGCATTGCTCTTGAACATGAAGACTGACCTTGGGATTGATGCTTTCTGTGTGTAGTTCCTCATGTGCAGCCCTTCCACGTGGCCCAGAGGAAATCAGTCAGTAAACTCTATCAGACCACCCACTGAAGGATTTTTAGTAGTAGAGCTGAACAATGCTGTTCATCTGCAGCAGAACAAGACTACTTTCTACTCCGGAAACTCCTAAAAATCCAGGGGATAACATTAGAAATGCCCCTGAATGGGCCAGTTTTTCCATTGGGGTAAAAACTGCAGAGCCTGGACTATTTATTGCTTCCGCAAGCCTTTAAACTGTGGTGTAAATCAGCCCTTGTCTGCTGACAAAGGCAATAGGTCCTGTCTGCTCAGTCATTTATTAGTAATACATAATCTCCCTCTTGCTCTCTTCAGCTGTTGGACTGGACCTTGTATTTCTCCAATCCCCAGAAGAGTTACAGTGGGTAAGTCAATAACATTTGAAATGTACTTTGAGATCTGTGTGTTAATTCTGCATTTTACTGAGGCAAGGACTTATTTATTTCTTTAATTTACAGATCCACTATCATGAAACTGAGCATTCCTGCAATAGGCTACTCGGAACTGCTATTTCTCTCCTTTTCCATCAAATCAACCTCCATTTTCAAGTGCTTTGGTATCCATTGATGAAAAGAATAATATAAGGGTTAAATACTACTATGCCTTCCCTATTCTCTCCTGGCCCAGCAAGTCTACTTAATATGACTATCTTGCTTCCTGTCCCCCTCCCATGCATAATAATGAATTGCTCCCCTTAGTCAGCAGAGTCAGACTCTCTCTAGGCTGGTGAGGCAAGGGAAAAGATGGAGGAAAAATCACCCTGGGCCACACTCACTTTGTAATCCCTAACCAGAGTCCTCTGTGGGAAAAACTAATTTCCCAGCCTGTCTTGACGTGTGAAATAAAGTCATTCTTGAAAACGGCAGCTTGACAGGTCGCTTGTGAAATTTCATACTCAACTAAAAATAAAATAGCCATCCATTGATATTTCATTTCGTGGCAAAGAAAAACAAATCTTTTGCTGGTCTCCAGGAGTGTTTCCCATTAGTTATGGTTATACAAATAGAGTGTATACACAAATTAATAAAAAACTTTTCAAGAGACCTAATAATACTCCAAAGCATCAAAAAAAGCTGCTTCTTCCTAAACCAACATTTATAGGAAAAGTTTTGTGAAGACTTTTCCTTGCAGAATATATGCTTGAATTTTCTTCTTCAGTCATCCCCATAAGTGCCCTCTGACCCAGCAGGTTACCAATCTCTACAGATTGTTGTACGTCTTTTTCTTCAAAAACTGATGAGCTTGAACCTAATTTACCAAAGACATTAAATTAAATTTCACTTGAAGTCTAATGTATGTACCACAGGAGGTGAGCGTACACTTAAGTACTTTTCTGCAAGGGTGTCTGTGTCATGCATGTGGACTTTTACATCTTGGTTAATTCAAATGGAGCTGGTTAGAAGTTTTGAGCTAAGTGTATTTTTTTAAAAAAAGGCTTGTTCTGCTAAAGTTCCAGTGACAAGTGCCCTTGAGTATAAGGGATCAGAATGTGTAGATCCTACTAAGTACCTTCCAAAATGTTAGCTGTGCACACCAGTGGAGATGCTTAAATGAATAGGTGCTGTTGAAGACTTCTCATTGGGGAAATCAGAATACCTTCCTAAGTGTCACTGTGTGAATGGGGTTGCTTGTGTTGAAAATTTAGCTTTAGAACTCCCTTTGCAACTTGTAAAATGGAGCTAGGAGGATGCTGATCTGCAACAAACTATTCAGGATAGTATTTCCATGTGAGGATCCTTGACTTGAAGTCCTGAAAGCCTAAGGAGATTTCAGGCCAATTGTTATGATGTCTCCTAAGTCTGAAAACAAAACCTGATTATTTTTTTTTAATGCTTTGGTAGTTCTGCTGAAAATAGGACTGCTGAATTCGTCAGTGGGAGTTTGACCCTAACCTGGGATTTTAGACAAGCAAGAAAGAAACTACTGTCCAATTAAAGCTGTAGAGCAGAGGGACTTTTAGCTATGTGGAAATGTAATTACCCATGTTGGAAGATGGCCAGAAGACCAGGACTAACATCCCTCCCCTCTTGTGAAATATGTAATGTTTTTCTTTACTCAGGGCTTCAATTTCATATCTCATCTGAAAGATGAGCAGGGTAGCAGTCACTAGGAGCAATTTGCACTGT
Source organism: Heliangelus exortis (assembly GCF_036169615.1). Classification (NCBI taxonomy): domain Eukaryota; kingdom Metazoa; phylum Chordata; class Aves; order Apodiformes; family Trochilidae; genus Heliangelus; species Heliangelus exortis. The sequence goes on along the minus strand of NC_092454.1, from coordinate 8,433,365 downwards.
AAAGTCTTCAGAGCTGGTTCAGACACACTTGAGATGAGAGTGACAGAGAGGGAGTAGGGAAAGGAGACATTCATCCAGGGCTGGAGTGACAGACCCTTTGATAATGCTGCTCCCTCGGTAGAAGGGATTCTTCATGCAATGTCTAAGCAGAGAGAGTTGCTGCAGGTACTTCCTTTCACAGGTCTCCGGAGCTGTAATTTATTTAGAGTGGAAGCTTGATTTAGGTTTTGCTTGCCAGTACAACACTTAGCAGGTGTCTCTCTGAGCTAAAGTTATTGCTTTCCACAGGGCAACAGAATCATTGACTCCTGGTGGCACTGTACCCAATTCTAATTAAAAAGAACTCAATACATAATAAGCCAAGTATTAGTATGCCCTTCAAATCAAAGCCAGATATCCAAACAACCTGAACTTCAAAGCAGGTTCTTAAAGCAGCTCTGCAGTTTTTAGCTCATTCTATGGATGATAAAAGTCCTCACAAAATCATTCGTCTTCCTTAATGCCTTATCAAGTGGAAAGTTTTGTTATACCAGTAGACTGGAAATTCTTATCTGCTATTTAGGGATATGAAAGCACTAAATAATTCTTTTTGTATATTTGAAGAGAAACTTAAAATCCAAAATTGAAAAGAAAGTGTTAGGGATTTCCTTTTCCCAGTGTGAGGAATGTGGTTTAAAAGAAGAAGTGTTTAGTTCTGAATTTACTAAAAATATACTTTCCCTGGAAATATTCTTACAGCAACAAATGATGACTTGCTGTATTTATTTTTTTTTTTATAACTTGTTATTTCTATTATGAGCATATTTGTTAGCTGCAGCATAGAGTCCCATAAAAGCCAGTATCTGAAATTCTCTCTCCTACTAGCTAAATAGGAAATGTGGAAAATAAGAGAAGTGGAATAGTTCCAGGGCCATAAAGGGAATTGTCGACTCTCACAGCAAGGCATCACAACCAGGTATGGAGCCCCTTATGCTTCAGCACTCTGCTCACATGAGCTTCACTCTTCCTTGGCAGTTCAGGATGAAGACATGAGCAGCCTACGATGACTTGGAGAGAAACAGATGTTGAGGAAGGATTCGCAGACTGGGGAGATACATTTCAGCTGTGCATGTGACATAAGAGAGCATTTCAGTGGCACTGAGTTGCAAACACTCTGCACATGACTGGGCATCCCAGATCACTGTCACAGAATCACACAATTGTCAGAATTGGAAGGGACCTCTAGAGATATCCTAGTCCAAGTCTCCCACTAAAGCAGGATCACCTGGAACACATTACACAGGGCTGCATCCAGGTGGGTTTTGAGTACCTTCAAAGCAGGGGACTCTACAACCTCCCTGGGCAGCCTGTGACAGTGCCTTGGCAATCTCACAATGAAGAAGTTTTTTTCTTATGTTTAAATGAAGCTTCCGCTCACTCCCCACAAGTCCTAATCTTATGCAGATGAGACAAAAGTTGTGGGCAGCAAACCTTGAAATGCTACTGCTGGAACCCGGATTTGGGCAATTCTTGGTAGATGCATGATCCCACTCCAGCTTTCCCTTGGTCACCTTCATGGCTGTTGATTTAATTCCCAGCTCCCATTCGAATGCTAAAGAGGCCTATAAATAAAATGCTTTTGTGTAAAGTGAGGCTGTGCTGCTCATGAGCTGTTATCCCTCTCATCCCATTTGGACACAATGAGTGCTGTGGTTTGGAGAGAGAGAGGAAGCCCAGGGAAGACAGAGAGTGAAGCCTATCATGTCCCATGGGTCTCTTCATCATCCTGCCAGATGTCTGGGTGGCTATGGAGATGTGACTAGAGAAGTAAAGGCCATCTTTGGCACCAGTATGATTCATTCCTCCTGTCAGGCATGCGGGCTGCTTGAATTTCTAGTCAGAGACCCAGAAGCATGTGATTTATTAGTTCATTTATGGAACAAGTGGGAGGCAGGGAACATGGTCCTAATTTTTATTTTATGTTATTTTATTTTATTTTTTAATGAAAAGAATTAAGGGGAATCATTGTAACACTGGGAAACGGGTAGCCTCAAAGCTGTAGAATCAGCTGTCTTGATGGAAGTAGTGGGGTGGCATAGTCCATGGACCTTGGTCCCCTTTGAGCCAGAATACCCTACCCAAATGAAAGTGAAGCTTAACTGTCAAAAGCCACTGGATTTTGATGGAAGATACTGCTGCAAATTAACACCTAGGGATTACACTTCCATTACTTCTTTCATCCCAAAGGACAACACGTGACTTTATAAATGGTGTAGCATATTCAGAAAAATAATTCATTACCATAAGGAGAGCCAGCCTGCTGCTGAGTTATGAATGGGTTCCTGATATATTATTTTTTAATGGAAAAAAAGAGTGATCTGTGTCTTACCCTAGTAGACAATCTAGTTAAACATTCTAGTTACCCTAGTTAAACAATCTAGTCTGTGGGCTGCACAAAGATGTTGCATGGTATTTAGAGGGCGGATCAACAATGAAGCAAAAAGGAAAAAGGTCTGATTTGGCATCTCACATCTCTTCTATCATCTTCTCCAGCATCAACTGCATAAAATGATGCCTCAGACTTCTGTATTTATTTTGGCAGATAGACTTGTGTTCATACCCCACTCTCCCCTAGACATTGTGATTTTGGGCAAGTAACTTTAGGACAAATTCATCCGCAAGGCATTGGAATGACCTAATTGCATCCATTTTGGGTGTCTATTATGAAATATCAATTACCAAGGGCAGAGAGATTTCTCTCTGAGGGCCTCATCTCTCTCCATCAGTAACAGAAGTACAGGTGATAAGATTACAGATCATCCAGAAGTTTTATACTTTGACCATCACTTTTATGCAATTCAGCTGGGTCAGACCTGGCCTTTAGTGGGTAAACTGCTGCGTATGGGAACTTCCCTGAAAGAGGACTGAATAGCACTTAGCACACACCACTGCCATGTAAGATCAAGAATGACCACATTTCAGCTGTAGTCTGAGAGGAAACCTCCTAGCTTTTCTAAGAGGGAGAAGAGCATGTTCTTGTGGAGGTAACACCTGGAAACATGAAGCTGTGGCTCCATGTACTCAGCTCACAGATTTGGTTGGCTTCCTGAAGATGTGTCTTTCTGGAACTGGAATATGCAACAAGTTTTGAACTGCAGTCAAACTCTCCCAACTTTGTGGAAATGACAAACTCCCCTTTCTGACTGCTAAAAGCTGCCACAAGCCTGAAGGAGAAAGGGGAGCATGCAGCTGGATGTGTGTGCGTATTTGTGAAGAAGGGGGGGGGGAGATGAGGAAAGTTTCTCCTATGAAAGAAATGATCCAATTTGAAGCAAGTCCCTCATGGGAAGCTCTGTGACAGAGGCTGCTCTGTTCCTGTTAATTTTCACAGTGCAGCTGTCAGCGGGTCTGTAAATAGTACTCCGCGAAGCCAACACTTCCTATCCACACATCAACCATTCAATTAACAGAAGAACAGAAGAAGGAAATAAAGTGCACCACAGCCTTCTATCACGGCTTTGATGTTTCCCAGCAATTTATGAAAGTGTACACAAATCTAATTACAAGCCCCACTGCTTCCCATTTACATGGAGCTCCTCAAGTTCAGAGCTGTTTATATCAAAATAATTGTTAAAAATACCTCAGCTGATCTACGGCATTGTGGCCCCCCACTCACCGGAGCCGCCGTGCTGCTCCTCCCAGGGTGTTTCTGCAGAATCAGCACTTTGGTGCCAGTGTGTAAGCATAATAACAGCCTCTTTCCTACTGCTCTGCGAGAGAGGTGCCCAGGCTACAGCTTCATCATGCCCACAAAGGCCCATTTTACTTCTTCCCTCCACCTGCTCAGAGCTCCTTCTGCAGGCTTTTGCTGCTTTCCCTTCCACCCTTAATTCACCTAAATGTTCCTCTGCTGTGTTGACAGGGGGTGAGAACAGCTGCTTGGCCACTTTCTGTAATGGGACTGTGTCTGAAAGCAACTTCACAGTGCTTTGTGAAGTGGTAACTGCACCACAGGAATGCACAGGAATAATAATAGCAGTCATAAATGCAGTCCAGGGCTGGGTTTTTTTGATGGGGTGGCTGAGCATCTGACACCAGGAAGATGAGAACCAGTGCCCCCTTTGCCATTAGCTTGAGAGAGAGTCACTGCACGTGATGTGCTGACAATGACTCATGTTTTGTTGCAGCAATTTTTGATGATTTTATATTTAGGTCACTCTCACTTGGTAAAATACAGGTGAAAGATTCCTCCAGCTTAAACAACAGCAAAAATCTCTTACACTAGGGTAGGCTAGGGAGTACATTGTATAAGGTAAGAAGAGAATCACCTGACTGTTAATGGTATTTGGCTGAGAATTTCTGTGCTGTGGGTGATCTTCCAAAGAACGTGGTGGACAGTGACTGAAAGTCAGCCTTGTTCAAGGTGTTGTGTCATTCATATATTGTTGATTAGTAAATAAAAATTACACACAACAATTAGAGATCTCATTGGTTTATCACCTAACAACACTGCAACAATTGCATAATTTGATATAAACAGACTTTTGAAGTTGTTTTTGTAATTTGTGTTGGTAAGAGCTGCACAAAAAAATACTTAAATGAAAGTTCCTGTGTTAACAAAGTTTTTGATTGCAGTACTTATGAGCTTTTTTTTTTTAAGTTCAACTAAGTTGAATCTTTCTCTGAAAGGCAGACATCTGTTGAGTGCTTGTATCCAAGTCTCACATTTTCTTTTCTTTTCACAAGACCAAGGATTCCATCCAAAAAAGTAATTTTCATGGAAGATGTTCAGCCAGGCGTGGATAAGCTTGGGATGCTACTGCCTAGTTGCAGAAGAAATGATGTGGTTTGACCAAGTTGCTGCAGACTTCTATATTAAAACTGAAGAGGACTTTGCCTGCATGGTGGAGGAAGCCACCTAACAGGGATTTGGAAGTCTTAATGGCTTTAAATCCCACAGGGAGGTCTGTTGAGTCCCTGGGGCTTGGATTAGAGATGTTAAAAGGAAACTCCCTAATCTTGTGGGTTCCTCTAATTACTATCCACTGCTGATTTTTCAGGTTGGCAGTGATGAAATTATCACAAGAAATGTAAGGGCAATGAAGAGTGACTTCAGGGCCCTGGGACGGCTAGTTAGGGGGTCTGGAGCGCAAGTAGTGTTTGCCTCCATCCCTCCTGTAAGAATGGGTGGGGAGGTATATAGGAAGAGTTTACAGGTCAACGAGTGGCTAAGGGACTGGTGCCAAAGACAGGGTTTTGGTTTTTTTGATCATGGGATGCTATATGAGACACCTGGCCTGGTGGTGGCAGATGAGATGCACCTGTCCCAGAGGGGGAAGAGGCTTTTGGGGCAGGACTTAGCAGGGCTCATTGAGAGAGCTTTAAACTAGATGTGAAGGGGGAAAGGGAGAAAACTGGGTCTGTTAGGGACAAACACAAGAAGAATGAACTGGGGCCCGAAGGCAGGTGGTCTAGGGAGGATTTAGTCCCACCAGTGTGCTCTGTTTGTTTCCTGAAATGTCTGTATGCTAATGCACGCAGCATGGGGAATAAGCAAGAAGAGTTAGAGGTCAGTGTACGGGCTAAGGGTTATGATCTGGTAGTGATAACAGAGACATGGTGGGATAGGTCACATGACTGGAATGTGGCCATGGATGGTTATGTGCTTTTTCGGAAAGATAGGGCGGGGAAGAGAGGTGGTGGAGTTGCTCTTTATGTGAGAGAGCAACTAGAATGTGTTGAGTTTTGTGCAGGGGCTGATGAGGGGCAAGTTGAAAGTTTGTGGGTAAGAATTAAGGGGCAGGCTGGTGTGGGTGATACAGTTGTGGGGGTCTACTACAGACCTCCTGATCAAGGTGAGGAGGTTGATGAGGCCTTCTACAGGCAGCTGAAAGCAGCCTCACAACTTCAGTCCCTAGTCCTCATGGGAGATTTTAACTACCCCGATATCTGCTGGTTGACTCACACAGCCAGCCTTTCACAGTCTAGGAGGTTCCTCCAGTGCATTGATGATAACTTCTTCATGCAAATGGTGGACAAGCTGACTAGAAGAGGAGCGCTGCTGGATCTTGTACTAACCAACAAGGAGGGCCTTGTTGAAGCAGTGGTGGTCAATGGCAGCCTTGCAGTGATCATGAGATGGTAGAGTTCAGGATCCTGTGTGGAAGGATCAGAATACCCAGTAGGACCAGAACCCTGGACTTCCACAGGGCAAACTTTGGCCTCCTCAATCAACTGTTAAGAGAAATCCCATGGGACAGGGTGTTAGAAGATAAAGGGGCTCAAGATAGCTGGTCAATATTCAAGGACCACTATTTGCAAGCACAGGATCAGAGCGTCCCTATGGTTAGGAAATCTAGTAAGGGAGCTAGGAGACCAGCATGGTTAAAAAAGGAACTGCTGGGAAAACTTAAGTGGAAAAAGAAAATCTACAGATCATGGAAGGGGGGGCTGGTCACTTGGGAGGAATATAGGACTGTTGTCAGAGGATGTAGGGAGGCAATTAGGAAAGCTAAGGCCTCCTTGGAACTTAACCTTGCAAGTCGGGTTAAGGATAATAGAAAGGGCTTTTTCAAATACATAGCTAGCAAAACTAACACAAGAGGCAATATTGGCCCACTAAGGAATGAGCTGGGAGCCCTGGTGACAGAGGACATAAAGAAGGCAGAGGTGCTGAATGCCTTCTTTGCCTCTGTCTTTACTCCTGCAGGGTTTCTGCATGAGCCCCAGATTCATTTAGCCCCAGAAGTAAAGATAGATGAAGAGTTTGACATAGTAGATGAGGATTGGGTTAGGGATCAGCTGAGTAATCTGGACATCCATAAGTCGATGGGTCCAGATGGAATGCATCCAAGGGTGCTGAGGGAGCTGGCGGAGGTCATTGCTAGGCCACTCTCCATCATCTTCAGTAAGTCATGGGTAACAGGAGAGGTGCCTGAGGATTGGAGGATAGCAAATGTCTCTCCAGTCTACAAGAAGGGCAAGAAGGAGGACCCGGGTAACTATAGACCGGTCAGCCTCACCTCCATCCCTGGAAAGGTGATGGAACAACTTGTTCTTGTCACTATCTCCAGGCATATCAAGGACATGGGGGTCATTAAGAGCAGTCAGCATGGTTTTATCAAGGGTAAATCATGTTTGACTAACCTCATAGCCTTCTATGAGGAAATTACTAGGTGGATAGATGATGGAAGAGTGGTAGATGTGGTTTATCTTGATTTCAGTAAAGCATTTGACACCGTCTCTCACAGCATCCTTGTAGACAAGTTGATCAAGTATGGGTTTGGTGATCAGGTAGTGAGGTGGATCAGGAACTGGTTGAAAGGAAGGAGTCAGAGAGTTGTAGTCAATGGGGCAGAATCTGGTTGGAGGTGTGTGACTAGTGGAGTCCCTCAGGGGTCGGTACTGGGACCGGTGTTGTTCAATATCTTCATCAACGACTTGGATGAGGGTATAGAATGTACCCTCAGCAAGTTTGCTGATGACACTAAGCTGGGAGGAGTGGCTGACACACCAGAAGGCTGTGCTGCCATTCAGAGAGACTTAGACAGGCTGGAGAGTTGGGCAGGGAGAAACATGATGAAATTCAACAAGGGGAAGTGTAGAGTTTTGCATTTGGGGAAGAACAACACGATGTCCCAGTATATAGGTTGGGGGCTGACCTGCTGGAGAGCAGTGTAGGTGAAAGAGACCTGGGGGTCCTGGTAGACAAGAGGATGACCATGAGCCAGCAATGTGCCCTTGTGGCCAAGAAGGCCAATGGCATCCTGGGGTGCATTAGAAAGGGTGTGGTTAGTAGGTCAAGAGAGGTTCTCCTCCCCCTCTATTCTGCATTGGTGAGGCCGCACCTGGAGTATTGTGTCCAGTTCTGGGCCCCTCAGTTCAAGAAGGACAGGGAAGTGCTTGAAAGAGTCCAGTGCAGAGCTACTAAGATGATTAAGGGAGTGGAACATCTCCCTTATGAGGAAAGGCTGAGGGAGCTGTGTCTCTTTAGTTTGGAGAAAAGGAGACTGAGGGGTGACCTCATCAATGTTTTCAAATATGTAAGGGGTGAGTGTCAGGGAGATGGAGTTAGGCTTTTCTCAGTGGTGACCAGTGATAGGACAAGGGGTAATGGGTGTAAGTTGGAGCATAGGAGGTTCAAGTTGAATATCCGAAAAAATTTTTTTACTGTAAGGGTGACGGAGCCCTGGAACAGGCTGCCCAGGGGGGTTGTGGAGTCTCCTTCACTGGAGACATTCAAAACCCGCCTGGACATGTTCCTATGTGATGTACTCTAGGGGGCCCTGCTCTGGCAGGGGGAGTTGGACTAGATGATCTTTCGAGGTCCCTTCCAACCTCTAGGATTCTATGAATATTCTATGAATAAATGTAATTAATTAAAAATAATGTAGAATAAACACAGTACATGAGACAATTCACAGCATACCTAACAGAACAGGAGGCAGGGGGCTCAGATATGGGACGTCTGCTTTCTGAATCCCAGATTGCTTTGGTTGGGGAAGAACATGGACAGGATGTGTACACTCTGCATGCTCAGTGTGAGGCAGATGCCTCCATGGCTCAGTCAGGGAATCTTAAGCCACATGCCTGATCTATGTGGGAGGAACCACCAAGAGACAAGAGGCTGAGTGAATAGCTTTAGTATCTGACTATTAGATCACTGTTAGCTGCTATACAGTCAGCCCAGATCTTGAGCTCCAGCAAAGTTATCCACAGCAGTGGAAGTGCAGTGGAAGGATATCAGGTTGCCATGGGTGTAACACTAGTGAGCAAAGGCAGTGCTAGACTCTGAGGCATATGCAGGAAGCAACTGCTTTTGGCTTTTGTTTTTAAGGCGTATGGCTCATTTTTTTAATTCTAAATTGCACTTAAGGTATCCAGTCTTATGCTATTATGGAGATTTCCATTACAGTTAGTGAAAGGGACAGACATGGCTGGAATATGAATTGGCCCATTTTTGCAAAGATAGAGGGAAGAATGCACAAGCCTCTAGAAATTTCTTTCTCTCCTTGCTGTAGGAATCCTAGCATATGTTTAGAATAAATGATAAACTTTTAGGCTGTTAAGCCTAAATAAAATGAATCACGCTCTTTTACTTCTTCTCACCTCTGCAGACTAAGCAGATAATACTGCTGTTCTACCCCTTCCAGGAATTAGCTCATAACAAAAGAAATTCTGAGGTGCCACTGTGGGAGAGATGGTGAAAAAGGTGCAACAGTAGTATAGCTGTTAGCCCAGCATACCTTCTGGGTAGGATGAAAGCTTCTGTGACTTAGGTATGTGTGATGAAGTGTGGAGGAGAGTTTATTTTATGTGGGTGGATGGACAAGGCCATATCTTAGATGTGTTAGATGTGTTGTACAGAATGACTCCTCAACACTTGGCAGTTACTTGGATATGAAGACATGGAGTGAAGAAGAAAACCAAGCTGAAGATGATGCCTAGGTAGAAGAGTGACTGACAGGGAGGATGATAACATTGTCCACAGTGACGGGGAATGGAGGCGGATAAGAGAGAAGACAGGATTTGGGTGGAAAAGTTCAAGAGCTCTGTTTTATACATACTGTGTTTGATATGACAACTAGACATTCACTTGGAGATTCTGGAAAGACAGGCCAAGATTTAGGTTGAACAGGACTCAGTCCTGCAGTAGAAAAGTTATATCTGCAAGCTGTCACTGTAGAAATGTAGATGAATTTGTGCTGATGAATAAGGCACGTAGGGATAAAGCTTGGATGAGGAAGGGAAAAAAATCAGAAGAAGTGACCCATTTATACCCTATGTGGATGAGAAAGAGAGACAGGAAGGGAAGAAGTAACCAAAGCTAAAAGTACAGGACATCTAATTGTTATAAATACATTAAAAATGCAAAAAGTACAAAACCAAAACAATCTCTCATAAAGGAGGACATGAAGGTCAAATATAACACTATTGTAAAGCTGATACGTTGATAGGCAATGTGACCTAAATAGGTCTCTTGGCAGGTAGATACAGAATAAACTTTGGGCCTCCTCAAAAGTAAGAGAATTGGGGAAAGTTATGGATTGGGTGAAAGGCAATTGATTGTGTGAAAACCGAAAAGCTGTAGACCTGTTTGGTGGGGCCTTAGGAGGAACAAGTGCCTTGCGTAGAGAAGTGGGCTTGTGATGGATGGTGGTCAGGCACGTGTCCAAGGAAAGGTTAATAAAAAAAGGAAAATAAAAAAACTTTCATAAAAGAAAGTTGCCTTTTGAAACTATTAGGCAACATATGTTGTGTGAACAGGAAGTCACAGTAGAGCAATAATCCTGACAGCTGTGGAGAAACAGGAGTCTGCTGCAGGAACGAACGGCTCGAGACCTGACAAGAATGATGATGGATGCCCCATTGGTAGTACACGAGGACAAGGCAAAAGACGTTTAAATTGGCTGAACCACAGGAACAACTTTGAGTTGGCATCACAGCTGGACAAATGAGGCCAGTCCTAATGGTGAGAGAAATGGGAGGGGGGGCTGAAGGAAGATGGCAGCAACGCACTCCTCCTTTCCAAGGACGAGGGCTGCATTGCCATCTCACCACGAGGTGGCTGCATTTCTCTGTGAACATCTAAGCCCCGAAACAGGCTGCACACCCTGAAGCACCATGAAAAGGAGGATGAGAAAAAAGATCTCTTGCAGGATTTGGCCCCTCCTATTTGAAGTGCATTAAGCATTTTGGGGCCCTTTTGTGGAAAAAACAGTGTGTGCTCCATGTCTGCATCAAGTGGCAGACACTTGACAGGTTCTCACGAGTCTGCTGAGCCACAGTAACTGCCCATGTGCCCATTTGTAGCTCATGAGACACAAGGCAGTGCCAAATAGCTTATAATGAAGAGGATGAAATTAATAATTTTTTTCATACCTTTCCCGTGAAATAAGAACAGTTACATGGATTGCTGCTGAGGTTCAACCAACTCACGGAAACTTGTCAAGACACGGAAGCTTATGACTCTCAGACGTGTACCCAGTCATGCTTAAATTGTGATGTTTTTTCAGACTATCACATCTTACTCAAGAGCACTTCCACAACATGTATTTGAGTCAAAAGCATCAACAGGAGAAATGGTCCTGTGAAAAACTTGACCTGTGAAATAATGACATTCTTCATTGCTTTGCACATCCTAAGCTCAGTTGATGTCAGCACGATGGAACAGAAATTTGCTCCCAGGTGGTCAGGAGATAAGCATTTTTTTCCATACTTAAAATATTACAAAATTAGAAAATATACTTTATTGGGAAGGAGAAGGATATTTTGGCTAGATAAAATCTGCAGCTTTCCTTGAGTTTTGCCTGTTTTCTCCTGTCTTGTTCCCACCACTGGCACATGAGTTTGCAAGATTTTTGGGAGAGGGACTGGCTGTTTTATTACACCTTTTTGTGATACTACACCCTGTGGAACTGCAGTTGCTGATGTCAGTTGATGGACACTATCACTCTGAGTCAAAGTTCAAAAGAAAGTCATTAGAAGTATCTCTCTAACCTGTCTCAGTAAAGATGCCTGTAACATTTCGCTATGGGATGTCAATATCAAACCCAACATCTGGTTTTGTTAGAAGGAATCTTTTAGAAAGAGACTCCTAGAAGTATTCTAATACTTGAAAAAACTGAGAACCCCAACTTTAAGAATTTTTTTTAGTAGTGTCACTGGTACACATGTATCATTTAAAAACTGATTTGTCTAAGATATGGTTCCAAAAAATGAGATCTTGATGATTTGCTACTTTTAGAAACCTTTTCCCCTGAAAAGATTTTTCCATTTTTGTCCCTGCAAAGACCTAGAGACAATCTGCCAGGCCAATTTTAAACTTATTTGGATAAATTCATGAATTCACATTAGTCTTTTACTGAAAGGGAGATTTTACACTCTTAAATATTTTTAATTGAGCTCTCCTGTATCATTTCCAAGTTGTTGGCATGATCCTTAGCCTTTCATGATTTACACTGTGAATAATTAGTAATAAAAATAATATAGTATTATAATAAACCAAAACATGTTGGACTAGATGTCTTTCCTTGCTGACAGTGGAATGCCTTATATTCCTCCTGATCTGTGTGATGGTGTATAAATATAATTTTGCAGACAATGCATCTCCTTTTCTGTTTTCCTGAACTATCAGGCTCAAAACCCTACATTAATAGATACTAATCCAAGTGGAATGATCCCTCAAATGTTTCCCTTAATGAGGATCCAGCAGTTGCTCTGACTAACTTTTAAAAAGTCTGATAGAGGGACCACATTTGTGCCTAGCTAGGCACTTTTGTACCAGCAGTGAGAGCTGACCATCACCCCATGAACTGTCTCTAGCTTTCAGTGCCATTCTGTCAACATGCTGCTCTCTGTTGAATGCTGGCAAGAAGTTCTTTGCCCTTCATGTAGAAACAGTGACTCTTTAGAGAGAGAAAGCAAAGGTATCCTTAGACACAAGTTTTTGCTTGTTTCATCCCCCTGAAACTTGGATGGTTATACTCATGGTGAGCTTGACCCAATGTTTTTGGGCAATGAACCATAGGTCTTTTTTTTTTTTTTTTTTTTTTTTTTTTTTTCAGATCACCACAGCTGCTGGTGACAAAACACAGAACCCCTTAGGGTACTGCATCTGTGTGAACTGACAGTGTCATCCTGGCCTTTCTATTAATGAGAAAAGCACAGACAAGGCTCTGCACACCTCAGCTGATATTCATCCTTCCTGGAAGAGAAGTTGCAGAGATAAATCATTCCTCCTTCTCAGTCAGGCCATGGGGCACCAAAGTCTGGACTGATCCTTGCCTGTGTGTTATAGAGCTACTCACCGGCATTGTCTGGCTGCCATGCAAGGCATTGATGGCTGCTTGGGCCTCTGCATGTGAAGAGTATTTCACAAATGCACACCCTGGAAAAGGAAAAAGAAGGATGTAAGAAAGGTTGCATAGCTACTGTGAACCTCCATATATCCCAGTACCTTGTTCTCAGAAGTGACCAATAAGGGTGGCTGTGGGGAGAGATGGCTTAAGGCAAAGCTTCATCCAGTACTTCCACACTGCTTGCAACGGACACAAACTCAGCAAGTATATTTTTGTGTTTTGTCCTCCACAGCATTCCACTATAGAGTGTTGCCCAATTTTATAATTTATTGGATGAAAATTAATTTCCTTTTATTGTATTGGACTTCATGCTGAATGCCCTTCCCTCTGGTATTATGAGAAATGGTAAGGAACTGTGTAAAAGTTATCAGAAGGCTGCATGTACACATTACAAGCAGCCACAGAACAGCTGTAAAGAAGGCATTCAGGTTACTTCAAAGCCACAAAGCACCTTATCATATCATTGTCTGGTACAGCCTTATGGCAGGCAGCTCAGAGCTTAACTTGGCTTCAAGCAGCTTTGGTCTGACAAAACATGAGAGAGCTTCTGATGAAGAAGCAGGGTGGGAGAGATCTGTATGTGATGACTGCCATCTTACCAACACCAAAATTTGAATCTTGGTTTTCCACAACTGCAGAGCCAGTGCCTGTATAGAGTGTTCTCCTCCGGGCATTAGAGAAACATAGATGGTATTTCTCTAGCCTGTGTTGCCATGTGAGGAAACCCACACTGAGCATTTACATAAGGTTTTATGGCAAAAAGGTGTATTTATGAATATGTACTAGAGTGTGGAAATGATCAACACTTCAAAGGGTCACATGCACCACTAGAGTGGGGGAAAGCATTGCTAACACTCTTAGCTACAAGCAAACTGACTCAGAGAGTTGAAGAGTAATTTCTGCAGGCTAAGGATGTTTTTGGAATAGACTGGGACAGATCTGAGAAGTTCTGACTTCCTTACTCTTCTATTACTACCAACAACTTCTGAGCTTTTACTCAGTTTGCAAAACCCCAACTCTTTCCTTGAAGGGGTGCAGATCACTGCACAGGGGATGCCAATGGGACAGCTCTCCTTTATTGCCTATGCAGGATCTTTAGAAGGGCCACTCAGCCTTATGGATCCATAAAGAGTGAAAACTGCAGCCTTAGAACACCCCACTTGCAAACTAGAAGAATGACCCCCAAAATCATCACTGCAAGTTGAGAGAAGCAAGACTGAAGGAAGCAGTGATAGCCCCATCTAAAAATAATGCACACAGACAAAATTAGCTTACAGTTTGGAACCCTCTACATTGCAGTACCCCCTCAGCACTGTGTATAGGCTGTATTTCAGGAAAAGCACAACAATTGGTGCTAATAGTTGGATCTAATTTATAAAGAGCTGAGAGGAGACAATCATGAGAAAATGAGATAGATAAACTTCAGCTGGAAACAATAGGGATCAATTATGACATAATTGCAGCCCAGCATTCCAGGACTCCTGAGATACTGCGCTTTCCTCTTCATTAATCAGAGATAATCCAGAATTAGGGTGTTTAATTATTTGCAGAGATTCTTTTGTACTTTCTGCCTCTAAAAAGAAGATGCTGATTAGCAAATACACAAAAGCTTTCCAGCTCCAGTCACCCATTGCATTTAGAGTAGGAATTTTGGCTGCTGCATTGCTGTCATGTTGAAGGCTTCACTCTCTTTAGGTGAAATTCACCCCTGTGATGAGGAACCTGACGGATCAGTGGATCTGGATAAAAGGTGGGAATGAAGAGAGCTTCAGGCATTTATCTTGTTTAATGCCTAAGATGCTAATAGGATCCCTCCTACTGCTTCCAGTAGGTTTTGAGGTAGCAGAACAAGTGAAAATTCAACTCTCACTAGTATATACTGGTAAGGAAATAGAAGAGATCCCAGCATTAGGCTCTGTGTGTTCCATGGGATGGCTTTGGTACACAATACTAAGCATGCCCTTAATCTTTCCTCTCGTTTTCACCAGAATTGACTCCAGGACCTCATCAGCTGAGGAAGTGAGTCATGCCACCCTTCTCAAAACAAAGGTGTCCCATTGTCAGGAGCAGAGCTGGAGTTTAAAGGGATTTTGAGAAAGATAACCTGTACATATGCTCACATGTTTTTTCTTTCCTAATTTCCAGATTATAGAGCTGAGAGAGCTACTCTGATCATTTTGTCAGTTTAGAAAGGACTGCAGAGTCAGGACCTAAGGTTATAATTGCAGAGGGTGTTAAGACTCCTCTTGTGGAACTTCTGGTGCTGTGGGAAATCTTTACTTTCTGAGTTACTGAAGTAGACAAGTGCTAAATGGAATTAAAGAAAAAAAGGAGGAAAAATGTAGCTGTCTAGAGAGCAGCCATGCAGGCCCTGTGGATACTGTTGGTTTGCTCAAGTGGATCCACTTCACCTTCCTCACCTGTGGGCTTCTGCTGAGGACTCCTGGCTGTGCTCTGGTGAGCTTTACCCAGAGGGGCACTGGGAAGGCTTCTTCCTCTCCCACCCTATCCAGAAGACACAGGCTCTGCTCTCCCTTCTGGCAAAAAATGCCTCTGTCCCAGCTCTTCTGCAATCTGGTTGCATGCTTCAGACACCATGCCTACCCCAGAGTGTTCATGCAGCAGGTATGGCTGCAGCCCTGTGTAGGGCACTCCTCATGGCTCAGGACATAACTTATGCCTTTAAGCAAGGTCCAGAAAGCCTTCTGGCTGTAGCTGGACTCTGGTGGTGTTGAGGTTGGAAGCTGGGCCTTACCTTCCCAGAGCATTCATCTACCTGGAGGACTTAAAGGCTCATCACAGAGATGCTTGGTGGGGCTTTGAGTAGTGGGTTGTGTAGGATAGAAGTCTACAGGATCTGATTGCTATCTTGCACTTAGATAATCTGCTTAAGTCTCAGTTTAGGTGGAATTTAAGCCTTATGGGCTTTACCCAAAATAAGTAGCTCACAAGCAGTATGTGTCACACACTGGTTTCTGGCAGATGGAAAACATTACAGAGTGGAAATAACTTTGTGGGAGTTGTGGCTTGCCTGACTGTCTCCTAAGATGAGGGCTCTAGCCTTAAGTTTTCTGTTGGATTGACTGCTATGTGTGTGTGTGTATGTAACTGTATGTGTAAATTAGGAGCTTCACATTCTCAGTAAATAGCACCAGCAAATGGAAGCTGGTAATATTAACTCTGTCAAGGCTCAGTATTGATCCTGAACAGCTTGGTGAAATGCAAGCCTCTGACTGCAGACCACTAGCACTAATAATTAAACTGGTTAGCAATATGGAGCTGCCACTCAGGTTCAGGCTTATAATGAAATTGTTTAAGGAGAAAGAAAAGAAAAAAAAAGAAAGTATGAATACAAGTCTGTGGGTTGGATCTCCTTTGGAACCTGTTTCTTACAGATCTCAGATGTTATTGCCTTTATTACTACTCAGTTTAACTCCTTTGTCATTAGATTTTTGTTCCATACAATTCCAGCTGGAGGCAGATAGACTTTTTTTCCTCCCTTTTTCCCAATGTACTGATTTGTTAAGTGAATGGAGTGCTTAATTGCCTCCTATTATGATGTTTGGAGCTCTTCTAAGCCAGCCTAGTCCACACCACTTTCTAGTGGGGATTTTCCAGGAAACTGATATCTTTCTCTACTATATCACTGTGATTTGGATTTTTTGCCTCCCTGTTGCAAAAATATGCTGGCTGATGTTGTCACATGTCAAAATATCCAGTGAGATATGAACTGCATCAGCAGAACTGGTTTCTTCCCTAGTGTTGAACATTCCAGTACAGTTTATGATATATTATACGTGTATCAATATTTAATGGGCACATTATGCTGTCAAGAGAAGAGGGCTTCCTATTCAAATTGAAGCTACTTTGTCTAGAGGGTGATGGGGGGAAAAAAATGACCCTCATGTTCAAGAGGAAAGCCTCATTCTTACACCTAAGCTGTGGAAAAGTAGCTTTTGTGCTATCCAGGTAAAAAAGTGATGCCTAAAAATGGCACCTAGTTTTGCAACGAAGTATTTGTGTGTTTCAAGAAGTAAATGTCCACCGATTGTAATATCTAAATAAGCACCCGAGCCTTGTAATTATGGTCACTGGCCAGTGTGTATATATGCAAAGATCAACTGAAGAAGGGATGGCGGGTGAGAAATAAGCAGAGGTGTTGGTCAGAGATGGCACGTTGAGATGCAAAGTGGTAACCTTGGTTTTGGTTTAAAGAAATTTTGAGCTCAATGGGTTGGGGAGAGCACATCTTGAGTGAATGTGGAGGTCCTTGGTCCAGATGGCAAGCTCTGCCCAGTGAGAAAAAATACTAGGAATCAGTTTGCATGCGGTCTGCTGGGGGCATGGTTTTTTTAGGTGCAATCAGC
The DNA here is from genome assembly GCF_036169615.1 of Heliangelus exortis. Taxonomy (NCBI): domain Eukaryota; kingdom Metazoa; phylum Chordata; class Aves; order Apodiformes; family Trochilidae; genus Heliangelus; species Heliangelus exortis. The sequence goes on along the minus strand of NC_092454.1, from coordinate 8,416,159 downwards.
TTTTTCTTGTCATGCACAAGCAGACAGCGACCAGAAAAAAAAACCAAAAACCAGCCTCCTTTAGCAAACGTGATCCCTCCTAATCTGAGAGATGCTCTCTTAGTCACTACTTATTGACTTTCCCACATACAGAAAATAATATATCTGAACTGCCTCCATGTCCTGCTTTACACAAGCCATCACTTTACCTTTGCTGTTACCATCCGGTCCCCGAAGGATTGTGCACTCCTCAATGTTGCCAAATGCCTCGAATAGCCTGCGCACGTCATCCTCTGACTGCTGCTTATTGAGCATGCCCACAAAGAGTTTTCTGTCTTCTGGAACAAAATAAAGAGATGCTTACCATATTTCAGGAGGGATGCGAAAGCCAAGATGGCTCAGTATCACATGCAAAACAAACAGTAATTTCATTGAAGTGACATATTTCAGAAACTGCTAGTCCTTTCAGTTGGCTGGCTTGAAAAACCTTAATAGCATCTGACTTTCAATGAGTACTTGAAAACAACTTAGCAATTTTAAAACAGTAACAACAAGCACTTATTCGTTACATATAAAATCTACAACTGCTTCTGAAAATCAAGACACTGAAGTCTTCCCAATCAACTTTTTCTGAAATTTTTGCAGTCAGCTTGCAACTGAAATTACAACAGTCCTCAGATTGCAATGCAAGAACAAGGTACATAAGAGTAGTATATAGAAATACAGCAAAAATTAAAAATAGCATATTAGTAGCCATCATAATACTAAGCAAATTGTCCAAAAAAAAAAAAAAAAAAAAAAAAAAAAAAATAATTAAGTTGTTTTAAATCAGGATAAAATCGAAGGCACATGCTTGTAAATAGAGATTTGTCATTCCTATCTACTCACAGACATTTACCTACAAGTTTGGATGAGTTTTTGTTAATATATATTTTTAATGTTCATTTCAAACAATCCCTAAGTTTTTGAGACCTATATTGTTTATTGAAACAAAGCTAGCTTATATGATTCCTAATATCTGAGACAGATCAAGCGGGTGGTATTTCAGGTCAAAGCATGATGTAGTCCACTAGCAGAAAGCTGAATTTTAAATCAAGAAGGATGTTTATACTTGGACTTATATCAAGTATCTTTAGTCCCGAACCGAACACCTTCAGAAAATACTGGTGAAAACAGACCAGCCTAATGACTGCTGAGTTGGTAGAAAGATCTTAGAGGGCACTAAATGGTGCCCCTAGATGAGGTTTATATTCACAGACCAGTACCGTTACACATGACCAAAAAATTTACATAGTTCACATAGTGAACTATGTAATGGCCTGTATGTAAACAGGCCATTTGCACATGATTCATAAATGTCTGATGTATCATTCATTAAACACTACGTAAATGTGTGAGCCAAGATATTTTTTTAGACCGGTTTCCAGAGCAGATGTAAGCAATTTGAATAAATATATGTAAATAAATAAATAAATACTTTGATTTTAAAAAAATGTTTCTTTTTAATACGCATGTTAACCTAAAGCTGAACAAAACATTGGTTTGTAACAACCCTTTTCTGGCTGATAAATTGGGCGATTTATGTCACTTTTGTTCACCAAGAAATCACTGGTGTAGGCAATCTGTTCTGCTTCAACAAGTGTTTGATCAAAATTCCCCTCTCCAAGATGCACCTGAAAATTGGCAAATTACTTTATAGCCTTGAATGAGGATAATTTTTCATGCAGTAGATATTGAGTGAGGATATTAGGAGCTTTCAGTCCTGCAGCTGAGTTATCCACATGAACAGAAAGTGTACTGCCCACAGAAAGTGAGGAGTTATGTTGCCTTCAGTTAGGCTGCAAAATAGTAGGAAAAACAGGCTGAGGAGGGTACGTGTGCATTTCTGATAGGAAAGGAAAACAGGAATAACCTTCTGATAGGCACATTAGAGCAAGAAATACAGCTGCTATATGGTGTAATTGATTAAGCCAAGGGACTTTTCAAGGACTTTGTTGGCAACATGAAGTTCAGGTTTTAATGATGCAGAAAGATACACCTAACATTGTATGGCTTGTGCCCACCTGAAGAAAACGTGATTTGCAGATCTGGAAGGTTTGTGTGGCTTGTGGCCATACTGACCCACAAAAGAGAATCTCAGAGCTGAGGTACAACCTAAGAGAGACAGCCACTCAAGTTGGCTGTGCATCTGTGGGGTATCTCTCAGTCTAGGGTTAGATAAAGCCCTGGAGAAAGAGTCCAGTCCACACACCAGTGGTTCTCCATATTTCAGAAGAAAACAACCAGAGAATGAGAACAGCTGTTCTTGAAGATGGGAGGTATTTCAGGAAGGGGGCTAGAGTAGTGGGAGTGAACTAGGGACACTACTGGCAAAAGGCTTTGCCTAGGAAGTTTGTGTCTAGTAAATACTTCCACACAGAGGAAGCATCTCTTATATCGTACTTAAGCAGTTTCCTCAGTTTCAAATAAGCTGCATCAGCAAAAGCACTCCTATAGCTGCATAACTGTATTTTCACTAGGCTTTTTGCTAATATAAATGTATCATTAAAAAAAAATCACATCCCTCCTCTGTCAGCAAAACTCTCTAGTGTGGAACTGGCCTGAAACTGCCTTGTCTGGTTTAGTTTATGCAAAGCAAAAAACAGGTGTTTTTGGAACCACTTAATTTTATATTACATTTTATTCTATTTTATTTTTGTTTTAGTCTCCGTTTTCTGCCTCTCTGCAGGACATTAGGAGTGGTGATGTCTGTCCCCAGAGCAGGCTGGTAGAAGATGTGGTGCTTTGGCAGACCAGCAGAAATAGGCTCTACCAAGGGCAAGGACCACCTTTCCTGGTGGCTGCTGGTCCAGGCCCCCAGTGGGCATGGCATGAAGGGACCCTACCATGGGCACACAGGGCTCAGCACTGCCTGGACATCTCCTCCAAACTTGTCTCCAAATCAGTGCCTTGTCTCTCTACAGAAAAACTGCCTTAGGTTGTCAAGGGAATCATTTGTCATATCTGCCTTTGCAGAAATCTACACAATCACATACTCAGCGGATAAAAAATGAGTTAGTTTAACAAGCATTTTTTTTTTCTCTGAGAGGTGCTTCTAACAAAATGCTGCATTTACGTTTCATGTCCCAGCCCTGCCAGGGAGCTCAGCAGTGTGGTTTAAAAATGTCTCAAATCTCAGGTAGGAAGAGAGAGGCAAGGGTACAGCAGCTGGAGCCATTCAGCACATTCCAGGTCTTCGCTAATGAGTTTATCTTTTAATGGGCCTGTATGAGCCTCTTATATGCTGAGGGACCCTATATGCTGCTTTTCCAGTTCTCAAACAAAAAGCTGACATGTCATACACCAGGGCAACTACTTCTGCTTTGTAAATTTGTCTGAACAATGCCATGAGACTGCCAGAAAGAAAAAAAGGGGGACATGCTGGCATCAGTGCAATGTGTCTTAGCATGTGTGCACACCAGAGGTACTCCCCATCAGACTTTTTCAGTATCCTCAAATGAGCATGGAGAGCAGTACCTTTCTTGTACCATTGCTTAGGCCACTCAACATACTACAGAAACCAAAGGCTGCACACAAATCTGGAGCAGTCCACAGTACAAGATGTCCCAGAGATCTGCCTGTCTGTAGGGCCCACCCCATGCCTCCTCCCCTTTCAGAAAGACACGATCCCAAATTTATGTGTTCTAGGATGCACATCTAAATTTCAGAGCATGGGGCAAATTTAGTTCCCTATGACCTCCATAGCTTGATGCTATCATGCTAGTTTCAGATTGTGAAACTGAGGTTTAAAAAAACTTCAGACCAAGCCCCTTACGCCCTGTGGCCCAGGGAACATACAGTCAAGAAGAACAGAAATGCCATTGTCCAGAGGCAGAAGAGAAGGACAAAAAGAGGAAGGGTACAAGATCTAGGATGCTCCCAGCATGGGACTTCAGTATGACTGTGTGCTCTAGCCTAAGGTGTCCAATGGTCAAGGGAGACATTCCTCACAGTACTGTCCAGTCTTACACATCAGAGGTGGGCAGTCATGAGGAGCAGCCTCTGTCTCTACACTGTGAGGGAAACCAAGACAGTCAGCTTATTTAGCATAAGTAAGGTGTAATGAAAGCCTATCCTAGGCAGCTTCACATGGCCATGCATCAATTACAGATGCACATCTGAGCATCTCCCCTTTGCTTTCGTTAGGAAGAAGCTGTACAAATTTCTGTCTATTACACAAACCAAAGTGACAGTTTCAGTTTTTTATCTCATGCCCAAGTACCACGTGCTAATGAAGAAACTTCACTAACTTTGCTGAAAAGGCAGCTTTCTACAGCAACAGACTGATCAGTGACACAGCCCCACAGCACAGGGGCTGAATATGGTGTCCATTTAAGCCTCTTCTCCACAGTTTTTGTTTTCCCTCATTAGTCTTTACCTCATTATCAGTCTTCCCCCACAGCCTTAATCCATCCTGCCTGTTTGGTCCATGGAAATAATAATGGGAGGGAGGTTGGAGTATATGATCTGTAAAGTCTCTTCCAACCTAAACCATTGTATGATTCTATGATTTCTTTGTGCTGTGAGGCCCAGAAAAGCCAAAGAGGTTTCTGCTGGTGCACCACAAAGTCCTCACCTGAGGTACTCCCAGAATATTGAAAATTAAGTTCATCTCAAGTGCCCTCCATCTTGCCATCAACAAACATCAGGAGCTAGCACTCCCTGCTTCTCCCAGGAAGATGGGCAGGGAGAGAAAGGCCACACACTTGGCAACCCAGAGTCCCCAGAGATGTCCCCTTAGTGACATTTCCAATATCCCCATGGAACCAGGCTCCATTCTTGGCCACTGTGCCAGCTATGGAGACTTGTGCCTGTCAGGAAAAGCTGGCTGCAAGGCACAGGAGTGAAAGAATGTATCTTGTTAGATAAATATCCACCATCTACAAATCCTCCCGGCTATGTTTATATGAAGCCTCGGCACCTTCCCTGGTGCAAATAGGGGTTAAATTATTCCCTGTTCTATTTGTGTTTAAATGTTATGTTTCTATGATAAGCGTAAGACAGAGGTGTCAGACGGGCCCGGGAGAAGGAGACAGCACACGTGAAAGGTGAAATAATAGAGCATTGCAAACCAAGTGCTGAGAGGAGATGGGAAGAGGGGACAAGGGAGTGAGGGGGAAAAGGGGGAGGATGGGCACTAATTAAAGAGACAGAAGGGACAATGAGATGCAGGATGTTTGACCCTGTCTGGAGCAAGAGGACAAGAACAAGAATCACAGCAATTGTGGAGGGACTAGGAGAAAATTAGGGTCACTCACAGAGAGACATGACACAGGTTTGTGTTTATCCAGATAGATCTTGCTAATGTATGTGTGTGTGGGGGGGTACATTTTGATAAGAGTATATAAATACGCTTGTGTTCTCGTATTGCTCATGCAAAACAAAGAGGCCGAATTCTTGTAGCAGGGAAGTTTAAGCTGACTCTGGATCATTGCCTCCAAGGCCTTGGAAATAAAGCAGGACAGGAGAGAGAACCGGTCCCCAGAAGGGACTACAGTCCCTCTAGCCACAAAACCCATTGTTCTAAAACCTATGAGCCTCTGTATTTCATCCTGGATTCAATCATCCATGGACAACGTGTGTACTTCTTGTGAGAACAAAACCGGCATCTGCATTTTTCTGTACGGGTCCAAGCATCTTCTGTATGTGCATGGTATTCACCAGAGACATTCTCTGATGTTACTCGATGCCTTTGGCTTCATAAAGCATCAGGATCAGGTTGCTGTATGGCTTTGTTTCAGAAACCAGATGCTAATTAATTCCATTATTTATATAGCTAATAATTATTTGTCCCTTCTGCTATTCCCCTCCTCCCCAAACATTGCTTGCACACACAGTGGGGGACCAGCTGCTGTGCCTCAGTCCAGGCACTGAGAAGGCCTTAAAGCTTATCTCTTTGGCACCATGACAAAACAAACGACCAGCCTAGAGAAGTTTTTATGTGCAGCTGTGAGTAAGAAGAAAATGCTGGTGGATGGGACCAAGTACCACATCTACCAGAGGATGCAATAGGCAGAGTGGGTCTTTCTTGCCAGATCTCCTGGCTGGTTCTGAGCAGAGCAGGGAGAGGAAGCAGTGTTGAAGGTATCCATCTTGGAATCTTACAGGATCACAGAATAGTTTGGGTTGGTACGAACCTTTAAAGGACATCCTATCCAACCCTCCTTGCAAGGACCAAGTATATCTTCAACTAGATTTGGATGCTCAGAGACCTTGAATGTTTGCAGGGATGAGGCATTTATTACCTCTCTGGGCAAGATGTTGCAGCCTTTCATCACCCTAATGGTAAAAATTATCTTCCTTGTATCTTGACTGAATCTACCTTCTTTGAGTTCAAAATCATTCTCCCTTGGCCTATTGCTACAGGCCCTATTGCAAAGTCTCTCTTCATCTTCCCTGAAGTATTGAAAGGCCACAATAAGGTCATCCTGAAACCTTTGTTCTCCAGGCTGAACAACCCCAGCTCTCTCAGCCTTTCCCTGTAAGAGAGGTGCTCCAACCCTCTCATTACTTTTGTGGCCTCCTCTGGACTCACTTCAGCAAGTCTCTCTTTCCTGTGCTGAGGACTCCAGTGCTGGGGTGGTCCAGATGGGGTCTTACCAGAGCAAAGTAGAGGAGTAAAATCACTCCCCTCAACCTGCTGGCCATGTATCTTTTGAGCTGCAAGTGCAGGTTGCTGGCTCAGATCCAGTTTTTCATCCACTGGTACCTCCAAATCCATGCAGTGGGATTAGGAATCTGACAAAGTCATAGTGGTGGAAAAGTGTTTTTGAATTATCATAAATAAAGTCCCCTCAGGCCAAAGAAGAAGAGAGGTGAGCTGTAGGTACCCTGAACATTTTGAAAGTTTGGGTTGAGCTCTGAACTCAAATCTGAAAGCTGAAGCCACCTCCTCCCTCGAGCTGGAGTGTGCCACTGCTCCCCTCAACCTGTGCTAATCAGTCCGATCAATAGGCTAAAAGCAGGGCATTTCCCAGGGCCTGGGCTGCACACTCCTGTTGCCATTTTCACAGCAGTCCTACAGCTCCATGATGATGATTACAGCCCTTTCCACAGGGGAAGCGATTACAAATTCTGTTGTAGCTAATTGTAAATTAGCTAATTATCTTCTCTGTGGTACCTTGCTGGAAAATTCATGAACCTTGTAAAATGGAGGTGTTTCAAAAATTAGGATGGGGAAAGAAAAACAACAAACCAACAAAAATAACCAAAGCCCAACCCACTCTGGAAAAAACAACAGAAACTTACTACTACCTAACTCCAAACAATAGCAACTGAACTCTCCTGCCACCTGCTCCTATTTCCCCCTTTTCACTCCCCTCCCCATCTCAAACAAGGCTCACAAGGGGCTAATTCTGCTGCAGGCTTTAAAATGTTTGCTGAGTTCACCTGTTCCTTGCAGCTGGGTGTTGTGGGGCATCCCTAATCACATCTTAGCAGGAGTGATTTCTCTGTGCTGATCTCTTCCCCTCCTCCCTCCCGAGTTTGGTTTTACTTAACAGATTCTTTATATCCCATACGTTAGCAGATATGATTGCACAGCTGCCAGCCTCCGACTGCTGGGGACAGAGGCTTTGAGACACCCAGGCTAGAGAGAATAACAGCTAATCTGAGCAGCTGTGTGATGGGGCAAGAGCAAATGAATATAGGCCCAGGTGCTGGAGCATGATTCTCCTGCACAAAGGAGGAAGCTTCATCCCACTGGTGAGTTGTTCTCCACTGTTGCATCTGAAAAAAAAACTTTGTTTGAAGGAATTCTCTTATTTAATTGCTTGGATGCACTCTGAGCCTTGATAGGGGCATGGATCTTTTATATGGAGTGAAAAAATAGCTATAGCTGTAAGAGGGATAGTGGGTCTGTCTGACTTGGTGTGCTGCCTCTGGTGATAGCCAGTTGCTAATGTCCAGAAAAGAGTACAAGAATAGGGAAAGCAATTTTTTAAATCCCTCCAGATGTTCTCCCAAACTTCAGTGCACTGCAGTTTACGGGCTTCTGGAGTCTGACGTGGTGCTAGTTTATTCTGTATGTGATAGCTTTGGATGTAATTTTGAGTGGTGCTTTTGTGCACACTGTGAACATCCACTACATTCTGCCTCTTACTCACACACTGAACCTCTTCCTTTTGCTTATTTGGTACGTGCCACAAACTATTTTCAGTAGGCAGGCCCTAGATCTTGTTTTAGAAAAGAGTAGAATTCACTAATGATCCAGTTATGGCCCATGAGGATCCCTCTTCGGAATTGTTTGTACATTTCAGACTGGTTTAGGGACTCCTTGGTCCCATCTCAAGCTGTGCTCTGGATATTGTAGAAAGCAAAATAACTTTTCCTTTCCTGTAACTCATTATTTCTGGTATCAGAGAGATAGATGACCGTGTAGTTACTGTTACTGAATGCTTAGAATACATCTCTGCCAAGGGCAGCAGTCTCAGTGGAAATAGGAGCCTCAGTTTCCCTGTCTTCAAAAAGAATAATTGGTATGTGCACCAAGAAAAGCTGGAGGTTTCTGAGGTTCCTCAGTGTTTGTCACAAGGCAGGAATATGGTCAGTTCTGGCAGTAAGAATTAAAGGCACCTGGAAGGCTGGTAGTCAGATCTATGGCTGATCCCTCTGTTTTGTATCAGATTTGAGTAGTGGGAGCTTCTCTAACTCCTTTTTTTTGTGCAAGAGGAATCTGTCATGGGGGGGGGATGTCAAGGTAGGGCTTAATTTGGAATGGAAAGCTTTGCTTTTGCAAATGATCAACAACAGTGAAACTTGGAGTCATCTTCCAGGGAATGGTTTTCATGTCCTGAGGTGGTGTGATCCCTAAAGATAGTGTCAGATTGATGTAGGTGGGTCTCCTGGAAAGCACAGAAGGGGGGCTGCTGTTGGCCCTATGAGCAACTGCAAAGAAGTTTAACATGTTGCCAACTTGTGAGCCCAATGTCTAAGATTATATTTTTAAATTAAATATATCTGCACCTATTCTCTACTTCCAGGGTCTTCCTTCTATTACAGTCCTGTTCTGCTGAGCACAGAGACCTGTTTGACAGCAGACTGGAATAGCTCCTTGATCTGGATCAGCTGCTTAACTATGTCCAGGCATTGTATGGGAGAGCAAGCATATAAGCAGAATAGATAAAGTGCAGAGACAGAACAAAAATTGAAGGAGATGGAGAAGATAATTGAGACCAGGAAGATGAATTCTGTTTGAAGTTGGCTGTGCTCCTGTGGCAAGACTTGTTGTCTACCTGCACTGAAGGGAAATCCAACCTTAAACCTACAGTGTCATTTGGACAGCTGAGATGAAAGTGCATTTAGGCTTCCTTTCTGCTGATAGGTTAAGGACAAAAACTTGAGCAACAGGTCAAGCAAATCCTGCCATGAAGACACAGCGTAAAAGATTCCTTTAGCAGTAGACTCTTCTTGTGCAGCTGAGAATATTATAACCCCAAGACAAATATCAGTAGTTCTGACTTGCTGAACAGTGCTGTCACAACTGTCCATTGCCAAGAGATGCTATTCCCTGTGCAGATCTTAAATGACAGGTTTTATGGTGTTTGAAATTGAGCTGGGAAAACAGCTCACAACAACCCACTTTATTAGTAGCCTTTGCTTAGGAAAGCTGGTGGTGGGAGTAGTCAAAAACCTGGTGTCATGCAAATCACTAAGAATCTGCCTGATTTGTGCCTGTCAGATCATAATTCTTCCAAGTTTATTCATTATCTGAAATACCCAACTGGAATATTTCGGAGAATGGCTCATGAAACAAGATGTTTTAGGAAACGACTTAAGTAAAAATGTGATCTTCCAAATTTCAATGTATAACCTAAGCACCTGCTTTCTCTTCACCATCCTTCCACAATAGGAAGAATATAGGAATTCAAATCAGCCTTACAGTCATGAAAAAAGCCCCAAGTAAGGCATGCCTTTTTCCCTAAATATTAGCAGCCTATGCTTGCAACTCCCATTTCCCAGGAAAACCCCTGGAAATGTTCGTGAGAGGAGGAAGGATCTTCTAAGGAAGATCCAGCACCAAAGTGTGGAGGTGTACAGCTGTGCTATAGCTAAACATTGCAGCATTTTCTGTGGCTTCTTGGGCTTCTTCCTCAGGCAAATCTACCAATGTTTTCCTGAGCCAGAGTGATGGATTTTCTGAAGAAAGAGGTGAAGGAGAAAACTGTCTTGTACTATCAAACAACACCTCAAATGAACACTGAATCGTGCTTCTGAACTCATCTTTCAGAGGCAGCTCAGATTTGAATACAACTCCTCCAGCCTTTGGTTCTGGGGAATTTAACACATTATAATTCCTAAGTGTAACATCCCCTTTTCACTCTGTGGCCACACGAGGATGAGGCTGAGCCTGAAGGGCTGTTTGGTTTTCACACTCATCCAGAGAAAAGCTTAGAAGCTTCCTGACAAACTCCTCAGGGTCAGTGGTGTCAAGGCTGGTATGTCAGGAAAATAAGTTTCAGTTCCTAAACTCATCTCACTGGTGACCTGTCAGGGCTTTGAAACCCTTTCCAGAAGCCTAGAAGTCCAGGACATTAATCCATGGTAGCACTCCAGCCTTGAGCACTGAGGGCTGTTGGAATAGCAGAGACATAGGAAGGAAGGGGGGTGGGAAGGACATATTTTCTCTTGCAGGAGCTGTGACGACATTTCAGATCAAATTAAACTTCAGTTTTTAAAGACTTCAGTGGAGGTAATTGAAACACTTCCTCACAATTGCCTGAACCTAAGTGTTATCTCTCTTTTCCTCTGTATATCATCCCTTTTTCCCAAGCCTGAGACAGCCCTGCACGGCCACAGCCTCCTTAATATTAAAGACGGTTATTAAATGGGATTCGCCAAAAGACAAAGGGCTGAAAACCTGCCAATTGTTAATCCCTCTTTCGCTGTGCTTAAAAATTCCATTTCCTTCATTTGAAGAAAGGGGGGGGGGGGAGGGAGGGAAGAAAAGAGAATTATACGCCTATGTCTAATTTAAATTCTGGCGTCGCGGGTCCTGTTCCCTTCTCCCTCTCTTGACGTCTGAATATATTCCTTTATTACCATTATTACAGCTTTCTGATTGCATTAAAATTCATCCACATGCTTCTCTCCACATTCCACTTTTCTTTTGCCAGTTTTTTTGCTAATTCCCTTTTTCTCTCCCCGTTCCCTCCCCACTTTCAAATTATAGAGAATGTCATTAAAGATCTCCACAAAATGCCTCAACTCCTTTCTCTCTTGCTTTTATAAACTTGCTGGCTTTCTTCCTCTCCATCCACTTGTCTACAAACAAAGAAAATGAAGGAGAGGCAAAAGAATACAGTAATAATAAAGGAACCCAAGCAGCAAGTCTCATAGGTCTCAATAACACCTTTCCTACATCATACAGCTCCAGGCCTAATGCTCACTTCAGTTATGAAGCCATATTTCACACACAAGTTTTGTGCATTATTTGTTTGATGCTTGTACCTGAAATCCTCAGCTAAAATCAAAAGTGGAGTGTGCCAGGCTGCATGCGGAAGTGTGGAAAGAATCAGTCCTGCCTGTAACTGTATGAAGAAAAATAAGGAGGCTGGAAATAGAAATATAATTTCACCCTGCTTCGCAGAGGAAGAGCTGAAATCCTGTGAGGATTTACCTACAGATGTGAGCGGTGAAGCTGGGTATGGAGAGAATGTGCTATTTGCATGTGATCAGTTCAAGATCTGGGACCATAGCTGGGATTCTTCCATTTAACCTTTTACTTGACACTTGCCTCCATTTAACCTTGCCACTGACTGCAAGAAGACCTTAAAATGATGTTTTTTCCCCCCACACCTAAAAAGTAGGTGTATCTTTGCTTAAGCCTTGTTCCACTTTATCTAGGTGGAAGTCCCAGTCTGGCAATTGTATTGCTAAAAATGAAGATGAGAATTTGTCTCCTTTCCTATATGGAATACCACCTACCTTGTAGGCATCTAAACTATAAGGTGGAGACATGGCACAGTGCTGGTGTGATCCAGTTGGGATTACTGATTCCCCTGAACTGTCCCTGTGACTCTCGTAGCCCAGCTGAGTGGAAAAAGATGCTGTTGTAAAACTTTCATTCATTCTCTCCAGTTGCCCCAGGGTGCCAAGCAGATTTTTTCCTTAGGTTCGTGGGGATTTTTTTATTGTTGTTTTTGTTTCTGTCACCCTCAATTACACTGTTATAATGAAATGACTGAAGCTGGATGAAAAATGGAATTTTCTTTCTATGGGAAATACTGATGTCTCAAAAAAATGTGCTTCCACTTTGAATTGCAGAGTCCAAAGTTCTAGTGAAATGGAAATTCTTCAGTTGTGAAATGTTACAGGGTATTGTCTCAGAGGAACAAAAAGACTTTTTCATAATAGCCTCAAAACATAAAATATATAAAGCAGAATAGCCGTGGTTTTTAGCCAGACAAAAGAGGGTACATTTTCACACACTATATGAATAAAGGAAAGACATTTCTGCCATGGGATGATGCTGAACGCAAAAGTCATAAATTAACTCTGAAGAGAACGAGACAGATTAGTGGTGGTTGTGTCCACTCACTGCTATTAAACATGAAGATCCAGATGCTAAATCTATCTTAGCCACGAAACCTCTGTCTGCTAGAAGCCAGAGGATATTAAGGGAAGGGTCACTCTTTGTAAAAGCCCTATTTTGACTCTTTCTAATGGGTACTTCTGGAGCAGAGGATGCTGGACTAGACAGACCTTTGGTCTAAACCAAAATGGAAGCTCTTATGTTCTTAGTGTTTTAATACTATACAGACTAGGAAAAAAAAATAATCAAAAAGGTACGGTTAAAATGACAGGTTTGTACCTCCTGAAATGAGAACTCTATACATTAATTTAAAAGAAAACTTGTCCCCTGGGCAAAAAATCTCTTTGAAATGGACTTGTTCCAGGGGAACACATTGACTTTTACAAAACTACATATTCGGGTAGGTAACTGTTCCTTTGAAATGCTTTGGCCAGCTCAACAAATGACCCAGGAAATGAATAGGTCTGCTTCAGGATGCCACCTGGCAGGATCTGACTGGCCTTATCCACATACTCATTTAGGCACTTACCACACGGTGTGTTTTTGAAAGAAAACTATATTCCAGGGGTACTACACCGGTGCTTGAAATAAACATTGAAGATGCAGGGTTAAAAGGGAAAATTATTGGAGTTAATGGAAAAGAGTCCTGTGGAGCATTTGCTGGCTTTGGATCAGCCCCTTGATCTGCTGAACTGCTGCTCAGTACGTCCCTACTGCTGTTGGGTATTGCAGATATTCCTTGATGAAGAATGGCCTGTTAGACCCATGCCAGGGCAGGCCTGGTGAGGAAGCAGTGGAAGGACAGTGGACCCTCCATGATGCCAATCACACCTTTTGTATGCTAGGTTTTTGCTGCTGATATATATATTTCCCTGATTTGGCCTTTTTTCTTAGGCTTCTTTTGGCACTCTCTTGCAATAAGGGAAAGAAAACCAAAATCCTTTGAGACCTCCAGCACAGGCAAACCTCATCCTTTCTGTTAGTAGAAGACTTTCCTGTAAGCCTGACCCCATGTTTTAAAAAAAGAAGAGCAAAATAGTGATAGAAGTCAGGAAAATTGGCCTGAAATGCCAGGCAGCAATGACAGTGTGTGATGCAGGGATTACAATAGAACTTAACAACCAACACAATCACAGTTCCTTTAGTGAAAGCAATATTCAACACACACTTGGCTGGAAGAAAAGCCTTCTCTACCCAGCAAGAAGTTACCTATAGACATGGGATGCTCCATACCCTGGTCTGGAGCTTCCCAGACATTTCATCTCCCTGGATTTGGGTTGGTTTCAAACCCTGGGGAGACACGTCCCGCTCATGGCACTGGGAGAAGTTCTCTCCTCTGGCTGGGGGAAAGTGAGACTCCTTTGCTGTCAATTAGCATCTGCCTGTAAACGTTTTATTGAAGATTATTTCTTCCACCCACCCTCCCACCCCCCAACTCTCATCTCTGACTGGCTTTAAATGCCACTGTCATTTCCATCTGCTGACAGAGCTCCTTAACTGCTGTGCCGAATGCCATTCGCTAAAACCAACTAATAGAGGGAAATGAGGTTAACCTTTAAGAAAGGTGAAAATGAGCTGGGTGCTATGCCAGCAGTGAAGAATACCTCATAAACAGCCTCCTGCTGCAGAGGCAGTTTACTCCAGGCAGTGGCATTGATTGTAGCTCCATTTGTAGGTGGGCTGTTCAGGGCTGAGCTTGGCCAGGAGAAGGCATGGGACCATTCTGCTCACATTTCTTAGTCAGGCCTTGTCTGGCAGGCCTGTGGGAACAGTCCCATGTCTTTGGCTGCTGTTGTCAGAACTCACAGTGAATGTTCATTGACTGTAGTGGATATGTACGGTGGCTTGTACCAGCAGAGTTTTTCTCCATAATTTTTTTCCCCAGGCATGCAGGGAGATGGGAGTGCTCAGGGCCAAATCCTGCCTTGCCTGTTTCCTAGCTATGTTCCTTCTTTCCACTGATTTTTCTAAGTCCTTCACAGCTCAGCCGAACACTATCTGTTTGTTCTTACTGACTGACTTGGGGCTCTGCTTCTGTAAAAGTGGTATTGGTGGGTGGTCCTGCACACTCTGAGGGACCATTATTGTCCTATAGTTTCTCTTCAGGCTTAATAAAGTTGTCTTTTTGCTCATCCAAGTGTTAAATAAAATCATAGAATCATAGAATGGTTTGGGTCAGAAGGGACTTTAATCTAGTTCCAACCTCCCTGATTGGGCACGGTTACCTCACACTAGACTAAAATCTTGGCTTTAAACCACAACTTGATCTTCCTTGTCTTACTCCCAAGTTCATACCTTTTCTCTGCAACTCATGAAGCAGAGTGAATGGGAAGATCTGGGGACCATAGACCATGCACTTCCATACAACAACAGCAAGAGGAGGTTTGTATCTCAGTCTACACAGAAGATTAGCATCAGGAGAGTCTTACAGGAGGTAACTCAGTCCCTTACCAGTTTGAGTACCAGAAGGAGGAGATGCAGCACAATGCCATGATAGGAACAAGACAAATATTTGGAAAGTAATTTCCTGTTGTCAGGCCTCTGCTTCATCTAACTTTAATTAGACTGGTAAGCCTGGAGAATGCAGATACTACTAACTACATTAACAACAACCTCCAATAGTGGATAGAGTCTGTACAAAGTTGGGAAGTTTGCCTCCTCTTTTCAGTTAATTTTTTCCTCTAATTTTATACAGATACATCTCTATTTTTACAGAAGTAGAATGAAGTTGGGCTTCTGTCTTATCCTTACACAATACTGACAATACTATTGTCTTTCTCTTGCAGTGGTATATTATCAATGCCAAAAATAGTTGAGACAGAAGAATACACACCTGGACTAAAGGATCAGTAAGCATAAATCTACAAAGCTTCCTAAAACAAGGTCTTTAGTGGGTGTAAATCAACAACACAGACACTCACCATGCAATGAGTGAATTATTTCTCCCACCAACAAAGCTACGGCCAGATCAGCAAATACAAAAAGCAATCATCAAACTCCTACTCGAGGTTAGTGCCTGAAGAAATTAATTCTCTAATTCAGGGTAAAATCTGAGTCTCCCAAAGGCAAATTTCCATCTATTGAAGCTTCACTGTCCACATGGGAAAATATAACCCTCAGTAGACTCTTTCTACTTCAAATTCCATCACCACTAATAATGCTTTTTGTCTAACAGTGCTTTTTGGGGTGTGTGGAGAAAGCAGGACTGTTGCAAGCCAGATCTGAACCTGGCTCTGGTCCCTATTACTGCAACAGTACTGTAACTGTGCTAAGGGGAGTCATCTCTTCCCTTCATCAGTAGCAAAAAGGCTCAGAGACACAGAGAGAGGAAGAGAGCGAAGGTGCCGTTTTATAGAGAGCCTTTTCTGAGCTCGAGAGCTCACTGTGCTATTATTTCCCCCTTTTTCCCTCATTTCAGGCCTTTTTTTTTTGTGTGTGTGTGTGTGTGTATTTCATGTTTGGCCCTCGGCAGGCTGAGAGATGTGCTGACAACTTGTAACTCTCACTCAGCTCCGTGAGGGCTTTGTTCTCTGCGTGCGTGGCTTCCTCCTTCGAAACGTGACAGTGAGAGATAACATTGACACAGAGAGCCAGTGCCTGGCCCTGGCACACTCCCTATGCTAAAGATCCTCTCCAGTGATCTGCAGCATCAATCAGAAAAAAACCCCAAAAAAACTAGTGGCAATGACCTGTTCTTCTTTCCACCCCCTCTACAGCCCCAGGACTCATGGGGTTTATCCTCAAAAAGGGATTTTCAGTGATCTGGTCTCTGCTCCTGGACATGGTCACAGAGATGCCTCTGGGACCTTCCCATCCCATGACCAAACTATGGAATAAGTCATTCTGCTTCTGCCGTACATCTAGACCCACAGGTTTCGTTTTGGCTAAAATGTGTGCCCTTGAGAGGGGTCAAGTCTTACTATGAGGACACCAGTCAGACTAACCATCAGCTTCACGATCTGCTTTGATGTGTATCCTCTTGTGACAAAAGCCCATCTTTGACTTCTCACTTTAATGTGTTTGGCATCACATTCAGACTAGAAAAGTTTCAGAGAAAAGTTCAGTCTCCTTCCAGCTGATTAAAGCACTCTTTAGTATATAGGCTTTTTTCCCAGAAAAGATACTGTCATAAAGACCCAAGTCTCTTGGAGCTCTCTCAGGCAAGGATGAGCGCAACTCTTTAAGCCTGACACTTTGAAGCATCTGTTTCTTCTATATAAGTCTTTTCAAAATCTTTAACAGTTTTTAAAAGGTGAATGCTAGGCTGGGATAAGTTTGCCAGAGTACTCCCCCCCAACAGTACCTACTAAAAAATCATCTTTGTCCTCCAGTTTCCTTGCTTATACAGCAAGAGGTCCCATTAGATGCTTTTCTCTACTACCACACTGGGAGTTAATGTTGACTTCCTCAGCCATGCTAGCCACTTTTCTAGGTCATTGCATAGGTACTTTTCTAGGTCAATGTCTTATGAAATATAGCCTCTCATTCCTTAGGCCTGGTGTTTAGCCTTATTCCTCCATGAGTCATCTTAGATTTGGTTCTGCAGAAACACACTCATAATGCCTCTGCCAGCCAAAGCTCGTTCGGAGTGACCTCTGTGACTCAGATGACTCTGTATCAGAGCCCTGTCCTCACAATTTTCCATTTTGTGTTATCCACAGGTTTTATCAGCTGAGATATTTAATTCCACATCATTTATGACAATGCTGACTAACATCAGAGCTGGTACTGATCCGTTAAGAGCCCTGCTACAAATACCCTCACTCTATCATGCTTTCCCCTTTGACAGCTGCATTTTCAGATTTGCTCATTGTCCACTTCTTAATCCATTTAACAACTGCCCTCTTGAACACTGTGCTCAGCACTAACTACCAGGAAGTTCCAGTTCTAGAGATTCAACCTTTGCAGCTCAAGATAGCTTCTACTGATAAGGAAACCTAAATCAGTCAGTTTTACAAAGGGGAAGATAGGATCTCAAAGACACAAAGCCCCTCTCCTCCCTTCCCTTGCCTCTGGCACTTTTCCTTCTCCCTGGCTTGAACAGCAGGCCTTCTCTGTTGCAGCACAGTTCTCTAACAGTGGCATCTAAAGAAGAATGTATTTTCCAAAGTACTGGCCATGTTACACATATACTGTCACAAAAATTTGGTATGGTCCCCAGTTATGTCTATTTTTTGCTCTCAGTTACTACAGCTTTTTGTTAATGGCCAGTTCATTCCCAGGCTGTGTTTACTACAAAAGTGTAGCCATTATCTTTGCAAATAGAGTGACTCAACTACCACAAGAAAGACTCTGTTCTTCTTCTTATCAAATCCTTAACATGAATATGTCTGCAGAACTCTGGAATAAAACAGCCTCTACAAGCTAATCCCACAGAAAGTCTAAGAACTAGAGAGAACAGCAGCTGAGGGGGAACAGTCACAATTCTGAAGAGTATTTCATGCAAAGGGAAACACAGGACAGTTTTTAACTTTGCCCATCTCAAAATCTTTTTTTCTGGGAGGAGAAATAATTGTACTGAATTTACTCAGAGATTTCCCTGCAAAGTCAAGCAATGTATGGCAATAGGGTTCTTATCATTCAGCTGAATCCCTGAACATTTCTCTGAGCTAGAAACAACGACCAGGTCCCATTTGGCATGACATTTATTTAGAATATGTAATGTTAACCACAAGAAAGTACAAGAACATGCACAGAACCCTGCTTTAACTCTTCCACTGTTCACCTGATGACTTATGCTGACTCATTTTTGGTCTAATCCATCCACTTTGTCCCAGACACAGGAAGTTCTACCTGTGGATGGTCTTTGGTCTTACCAGCTGATGATAAGGTCTTTCTTTCAGATGTAAGCATACACCTTCTCTGAGTGGAAGCTAGGATCCAGAGAACAGAGACTTGAAGTACTTGGTCTAGGCTTCCCTGATTTTGAATACAAATACTGAAATTTCTCCTATCACTAATCCACCCATGTGCAAGATACAACAGTTTGTCCCCATCTCCCTAGGTAGTAGTCTCACATTCAAGAGAGGCCTTAATTTTTCTGTTTCTGCTATCAAATGTGGGAGTAGTTCTAGGAAAATCTCTGTGTTTTAATTTTTTATCTATCTGCAATCCAGGGGAATTTTGGCAACAATTGTTTTGATATCAAATTCTGAAAGAACGTGCTGTCACAGTAATAACAAGACAGCTATAACACTGATTTAACATATTCATTCAGATATTGCCCAGGTACTAGCAAGCAGTGGTGTTGGTCCCACCTGAGGCTTGGGGAAACAGCCTATAATATACTTCAGGAGTTGTGACTTTTTGTTTTGCAGCAGAAACCCAGCATAAACCAAGACCCTTTTCCTCTGGGTCTGGACTTTCCTACTGTGCTTTCACAGCTCTAGTTCATAATGCTGACTTCAGAGAGCTCTGCACAGACTGCTTAAATTATATGAAAGCACAAGATTTGGAGTTTAGTTTACTCAGAAAACGCATGTGTGTCTCTGTGTGTTTGCATATGGATGCGTGCAGTATGTGGGTGTGATTCCCTAAATACAAGACGAAGTGCCTGTCACAGAGAATAGACCTTATGAGGGGTTTCTGAGCTGCCAGTGAGAAACCAAAGCTGGGAAGAAAAAAATGAAGTGAAAAGGCAACCTTCCCACCACAACCAGTAACTCGAATTAAAAAGTGATAGCATTCAAGAAAAAGAAAGCTTTGGAAATACAGGGATAAATTATGTGTGTACTTTAGTGTGAAATGCTCCCCCCACTCCTGTCCCCAAGTGATAAGGAAATGAGCTGGATGCCAGGGGAAATTCAGGTTGGATTTAGGCAACAGAAATATTTTGAAGTCAAGCTTCAGTTGGTGTTAGCTTGAGTTTGGCCATTAACAGACACTGGACAGTTATGGTCATTTAGATGCGGTGTTGGGGGACATGGTTTAGGGGAGAACTTTTAGGGGATGATGGTTGGACTCCATGATCCCTAGGGTCTTTTCCAACCTGGAAGATTCTATGATTCTATTTCATCGCTCTCTAACAATTTGTGTTTCCACAACAGATTTAGGGAGATGTTGGCACCCACGGGCAGGCAACCCTTTTATGGTTTCCCCAACATCAAACAATATCATCAAAATGCCACCCCTTTGCATTATGTGAGGTGTCAGCGTGTGGTGATGTCTCCACCCTGAGACCCTGGAACTGCTTTCCAGTGTACAAATCTGCAGGAGGGCCTGGAAAAGAGGAGATGCATCTCTCTTTCAGGAGACCACTTGTGACCCAGGACCTTTCCAGGTTCCCCACTGTTCTGGTTCACTTCATGGGGGATCAGACAGCCAGGCAGGCAGTGCCGCCAATATCTGGGGATCTGAGGTAGCTGACATCTGTCAGTCAGTGTTTATACAAATGAGTGAGATCCAACAAAAAGGGGCAACAGCAAGAGTGGTGGGTGCCTAGCATGAGCAGAGGGAAGCTAACTGAATTATTCAAAATGCCAGAGAATGTGTGAGAGTGTATTTTTCCTTTGTCTTTGGTGGAGCTGAGGTCACTGCCTCATCTCCATTCCTATCACCCAGTGAGTCCTTGGAAATCTCTGCATGGTGCTGGATCCAGCCTGGCACTGAGTGCTACCTTGGAGGTGCTGAAGGTCTGGCAGGATGGGGACAGCTGCTGATTTACTTCCTCACTACTGTTTGGGCGAGCAGCAAGGTAGGAAAAGGGGGGATGATTGAAAGGAGTGGGGAGAGAACAAGAAAGGGGGAAGAAAAGATAATAAGAAAGCCCCCACTGCCCTCTGCCATTGTGCTGTTCACTAGAAGGCTCCCTACAGAATTACGCTGTCGTCTTGCAGGAAAGCATGTAATAACTGAAAATACAGTGTCAAAAGGAATTTTTCAGGCTTTGACAGCTCATAAATTACAGTTCGTTGACTTCTTCCTGGGTCTAGATTTAAATTAATAGGCAGGCAGATATATATTTCTTTTGCTTCTTTCTCCTGAGCAGTAGCAGTTGTGGAAGTGACGCAGTTTCTCACATCTCCATCTCCCCCTCTCATTCCTCCCCCCTCCCTTACAAGCTGTCTCCCCCAACAGTGCAGCTCAGCTCAACTCCCTTTCAAATCCCAGTGTGTGCTGGAGTGGTCCTCCTGACCCTGACTCTCCCTGAAACACAAGTGGGGAAAGCAAAGGCAGAGAAATTTGCATTTCCTTGTAACAAATGGAGCCTTTACAAAATCAAGCCCTTTCAGGGAGATATTTGGCGGAAAATGGCCACAGATAAGTAAAGGTCAGAGATGCTCAGGTGATGGCTGTGGCACCTGAAATGAAAGCAGGCAAAAAGAATAGTCCTGCCTTCTAAATAAATCAAAATGAGATGGTCATAGGTCAACATATGTGTGTTCCCCTTTTAATGAAGCTTTAGATCCTTACCTATAGTGTGAATAAAGGTGACTATGTGGATGGATGGACAGACAGAAGGATGGACAGTTGCATATAGTGACAAACAGACAAGACAGGAGATTGAAGCTCCAGAAGAAAGCCATGTTCTTAAAGAGATTACAATCTGCCTGCCTGAGATCTCTTGCAGATACTTCTGTTAGCCTGTGTGTCTGCTGGTCTCAGCTGAACAGCTACCAGCATTTTGCTGCTGGGAGAAATGAGCAGGAAGATGGAAGTTTGCAGAAACTTCCCTGCCTGCACAGGTCTGGAGGTTTTTGGTATATCAACAAAGGAAGGTAGGTGGCCAGGGTGATGGAGAAGACCTATTGTTCTTTTGCACAGTGATGCATTTATGAATTTGGGGCAGGACAACCTGAGGTCTCTGTGCTGTTGCTCTACAGTTAGGAGGAGCCCAGCCTGCACCAGGGATGGCTGTGAGATACTGAGGAGGCTGAGGATTTGCAACACATAAGTAGTAAAATGTGCTAAGTGCTTTTGAGTCCCACAGTTTGAAAAGGTCTCATGTAAAAAGGGGTTATTAATAGCATGAATGTTTCCTGCTACAAGTCAGGAAACAGTCTGCAGTCACCTCAGAAGCTGGGGCAAATATTGGGCTGTGTGCTTGGCAGCTCCTATGAAAGAGCAGTCCAGGACACATTTGTTCTTGGGAGGGTGGCAATGGCTCAGAGCTGGGAGATGAACGTTTCCCTGGTTTGCCATAGTAACACAGGGAAAAAGAGTGAAAAGCACAGGGTCAGGAGGAACATGGGTCCAGGCTGCCCTTACGGAGGTGTGTGAAGGGTTCGAGTGTGACAGTCACACATTTGAATCAAAATCAGAAAGATCTTTGTGCTCTCACAACCGACTGCATTCGCGTCGGTGACGAAGGGCGGTCACATCCCTCTGCAGAAGTAGCTCCTTGTGAAGTGCCACAGGCTGTGGGTTTACTCACCTCTCAGCTCAGCTGTCCCTGTGAGGAGCCCTGGGCTGAGAGCCTGGGTGAGATCAAAGGGTGGGAAGGAGATGGAGGGGCTCTGGGTGTCA
This sequence comes from Heliangelus exortis, assembly GCF_036169615.1. Lineage (NCBI taxonomy): Eukaryota > Metazoa > Chordata > Aves > Apodiformes > Trochilidae > Heliangelus > Heliangelus exortis. The sequence goes on along the minus strand of NC_092454.1, from coordinate 8,394,144 downwards.
TGCTTAAGCAGAGCAGGGGAACAGCAGGAGAGCTGACAGCCCAGGGTGTTTGCTCTGCAGGGAGCTCTGCTCCTGTGCCACGACACTGGGATGTTTCTCATCAACTCTGCTAAGAAATGTACAGACACTGTGGCGTTCCACAGGATCTACAGGTGCTCCCAGTATGGGCTCAGATGCAAAGACTGCATGACTGCAGGAGGGACAAAAAATTGAAACCCAATTTCACCTCAGACTGGAGGAAAATAATCTGTTTAGTGCTGGAGGCTCGTCCCTCTGCAATTACCTAAACCTTGACTTTGACTGCTTAGAGGGTAGTGCTGTTTGGGTCTGATGGTGCCTTGGTTTGGGAAAGTATTAAGAGAACTGGGAGATTTCCTGGATCACGGAAAATGTCTTGGGTTATGCTATAACAGCTCTGTGAAAGGGACAAACCCTCCTGGCAGTTTTTCCAAGGGGTGCAGCTGCAAGTTCCACTGGTTTTATCCTAGGCTGTTAGAAATCTGCATCTCTTAAAACAGGGCTCCCATGACTTGAAAAGTTGTGGCTCTAGGTGCTTAAATCTATTAGCTGTGACTGATTTCACGGAAAACTTGTTCTGAGGAAGACACCAATGCACCATTCAAAGGAGTCCTGGATACCCCACAATGGTGATTCTATCTTGAGTGGCACGGGGAGCTGTCATTTGTAGTTTAGATAGCAATTTGTGCTGTGCTGGATAAATATCAGCTGCTCTCACAGTGTTGCACGTACCTGTATCACCACACTATTGGAGTTGCTATAAAAAATGCTGTAAATGAGTTCCAAATAAGAAAATTAATTCTTCAGAAGAGTTTCACAAACCAGCTGAAGGCCCCATTCCATGACTCAGACCACCACAGACTGCAGCACTGGAAACCTTCTTTCCACTAATAGATACCACTGCTAAAATTACTGCCCCGATATCCAGCCTATGTCCTTTTGTCTTAATTTCAGCTCACAACTATTTCCCATCAGCTATTGTTCCTGGCCTCTAACTGGGACTATCTAATCTATTATGCCCCTACAGCCCTCTGTGCCTTACTCTGATGAATACTTACTGCAATCCCCAGCTTTATGATTTGCAAAACAGTATTTTACAGAGGACACAGAGAAAGAAGTGGCAGAGAAATAAGGCAACCTTTCAATCCATTTATCAGAGTCCTTGAAGTTCCCATTTCAAGGAAACAATCAGAAACAGGGAGCATAAAAATTGAATATGAAATCCAGGGCATTTTAAATAAATGGAAAGGTTAACAACAAAGACGACTCCCCTTGATGATAATAAGAGAAAAGCAGTCCTGAGACCTGTTGATCTGAGGTAGATCTTGTTTATTAGGAAACGGCAATTGAATTAGTTGATAAATGAAAAACACAGAAATATGATGTTTAATAATTCCCTGTTTCTATTTTCTTAATTGAATGCTTTGCTTTGCAAAGTGCAACAAAAATGGGTCTAATAGTATACTGTACCCAAGAGAGACCCATTTAATTGCACTCAATGGGTCTGAATCTACATTAAGCCATGTACTGTTGAGCTGCACCTGTACTCCCCTGGAAAAGGCATCATTAGCTGGCAAACCTCATCCTGATGTTTCTGAAGACTGGGCAGAGTGCATGAACCAGCACACCCTTGGAAATGGCAGTAGTTAAAGCAACAGCAAGGCAGGAACCTCACAAGTAGTTTTGGGGTCTAAGAAATCGCAGCTGCTAATTTACTGCTGCCCATTAGACTGTCTCCTGGCTAAGAAGAAGGTGTTTCCATGATAGTTGTCTGGCATAATTATTTTCAGGAATAGAAACATTTAAATAATGATGTGCAGAAGGCGTGATTTTTGAGCTGAGATCTCATCTGTTTAGGTGTTCGCAGTACACGTGTCATGATGGTGTCTCAGCTTTGGGCTCAATGAACCAAGGAGACCTTTAAGAGGTTATATTCTCCCATGTCTGTGGAATCTGTGATGTCTCCTGCATATTCTTCTAAAAATGTTGACAGTGTCTTCTAAGGAAAGTGGTGCTGGACCATGGGTATCATCTTCTTCTCATTAGATTTTATAGCTCCTTGCTGAAATGAGGCATGTATAGAGCAAGTCTTCAACTCTTCTGGAAAGGGAACAAGATAAATGTGAAGCAGATAATTAATTTCCCCATAGGGGATTTGCAAGGAAACCTATAGGAAATGTGGTCTAATTCAGGAATGGTTGGGTATCAAACCCTTTCAGGCTATGCAGGAAGTCTTAGAGGCTCTCTTATTGTTCTTGTGTTGTGTAACTTCCTGGCCACATCTGGAATACTGTGTTCAGCTCTGGTCTCCACTATACCAAGAAGATATGGAGAAGGTTGAGTGGGTTCAGAGAAGGGCCACAAAGATGATCAAAGTACTGGGAAGCCTTCTGTATGAGGAAAGGCTGAGAAAAAAGCACATTCAGCCTGGCTAGAAGAAGGCTTAAGGTAGAGTTTACTGCCGTGTTGCAGTAGATAAAGAGTGGCTACCAAGCAGAGGGGTAGTCCCTTTTTACAAGGAGTCATGTAGAAAAGATGAAGGGTTATGGATGTGTGTTACTTCTGGGTAGATCTAAACAGGTCATCAGAAGAAAATTTTTCACTATGAAAACAGTAGGGCTTTGGAATAATCTCCCCAGTGAAGTGGTGGATTCCCCAACACTGGACAATTTTAAGAATCAGTTCGACAAGGTGTTGGGCTGTCTGATCGAAACTCTGTTCCTACTTTAAAAAGTTGCACCCGATGATCAGTGAGGTCTCTTCCAACCTGGCATTCTGTGGTTCTGTGATGATTCTGTGAATTTTGATCAAAGAACAAATGTCTCCATTCTTTTATCAGCTCCAATTATGATCTCCAGGAGACCCACAGCCAGCTAGAAATATATCTCTTTTACTGTTTGTTCGGAAAGATTTCTCTTATTTTCCTTTGATAACCTGCACCATTAGCATGTTTCTGAGGTCAAGAGGGCTGGGCTCAGTTCCTCGCACAGAAATGCACACAGCCACGACACAGATGACCATGTTTGCCTGTGATGGCCTCAGCCAAGCAGCTGAAAACTGAAAGAGTGAAGGAGCCTGAGTTTTTTTTTACTCTTTGGCTTCTGGTCCTCTGGGTCAGGCCCACAGGAGACTAGGGGGTAGATTACACTGCCTGTCTTGTGACTAAGCAGAGGACTGCTATGCCCAGGGCGCTCGCTCTGACATCTCTCACCATCATGAAATGTACTAATTGGGGTTTTGTGTGTGTATTTTTTTTATTTAATGGTCCTCTAGGACACCGAACCTGCATTATGATCAGAGGCTGATGAGTTAAGGATATGGGGAATTAGGCTCAGCTGGGCTTCTCTGCCAAGGGCTACAGTAGCTTATTATAGTCTGTACAGTATTTCCAGAAAAATGCTTTGAAATCATAGAACACCTTATGTGTGAGGGACAGGGAACTCTACATTCAAGGAGGCAATGTTGAAAAGAATGCAGGAAGCTTTTAACCCCTGTCAGTCATCTGTCTGCTTCTCAAACTAAGGCCCAGAAAATCTCCCCCTCTAGCTGATGAGATGCCTTTGCCATGACATAGTCCTGACAGCTTCTCACTCCCCCAGCACTGAGGCACTCCATTGCATGTGCTTGCTTGTGCCTATGTGCATGTGCATTCAGACTCAAGCAACTCAAGCAAAATCTGGCACCACCTACTCAGCATCCCTTTGATAACTAAATAAAACAAACCAGCAACCCCCCTAACTCATGTTAAGGTCCTACAGCCCCTTACTTCACCACCATTGCAGAGCATGTTATTTGCCTTGGCACACAGTGGAAAGGAGTTCTCTCTGCTAGATTTTGTTCCACAAGGACTAGCTGTTTCTGAGACTTGGGAAGAGACAAAATATCTGTCACGCAGGATGAGAGCCAACATCTAATTCAGGAAAACTGGCAAGGAACTGGTTTGGTGTAAGGCTATCTTAAAACTGCCTTCTGCTTCTTCTAGAGCACCTGGTGCTTCTGAAAACCTTGATCAAAAACAGACTACCAGATTAAAATCCTATCTTTTTAATAGAGTGTTGCCTGAACTACTTCACATAATATGCCCATCTTCATTTCTTCTTTGAGATGCTTCTGCAAACTAACTAAGCAAGCATGATCTGAAAAGAGGTCTTGTTCTGTTGGAGATGATGCCTCCCAGACTTCTGGCCCATCAAAGGACAAGGCAGGAATATCTGCATTCTAGGGAAACCTAAAGCCACAAAGCTGTGCTCATTACCTGGCAGCAGGTGAACATAAGAATTTAGTGAAGTGTGATTAAAGCATGAAAAGGAATACTGGAAAGAATGAATGAGGGAGAGAGAAAAAAAAAACCAACAACAACAAAAGAATGAATGCGATGGGTTAAAGCTTGCAGCATATGGTCTCCTGCCTTTCTCTTGCTGTACAGTGGCAAGTGGCACGGAGGTGTTTGTGTCTGATAAAGTGGACATACATTACCAAGTCAGAAAACAATTATTTTTTAATCCCTTTGCTGGTCTGTTGATCCACTGATTCAGGGTCAGATTATGCACAGGATGAGGGAAAGTCCTAGGTAAGAGCAGGAACTCCTGGGTCACCCTACATTTAGTATTCTGTTGGTGATATCTTCTGAAAAACTAGAAAATATCCCTTCTTTCAATAAAGTAAAGAACAGGAAGGGTATTTTTAAATGTACTCTGTTTTTCCTCAGTTTTGTAGTTAGCTCCACTAACTCCTGAGGTGCCTGGGAAGAAGGAGTCTGCAGGGAAGCCAAGCCTTCGGAGAGGGCCTTGAAGAACACAGGGGCAACATCTGTGCAGCAGGGTCCAAGCATATGTTCTTATAACCCTCAGCCAGGCTGAGAAATACTCCATCCCTGTAAGAGGGAAGATTTCTCTTGTATTTATTTGGAATAAATTCAGATGGGTTGCTGTGTAACTCTTGTACCATACCATCTCGCCATGCACACAATGAGATGGGCTCCTGCCATGTTGTTAAAAAAGTTTCCCTATGCTGCAGCACCCTGGTTTCTATGGAACAGATCTGGCACATTGCATGGGATGAAGGCAATTTCCCCCTCCATCTTGGAGGGTCAGAACTGATTAGCATAGTCCTTCCTACCATCCCTGGGGGCAGTGTAGGGTGTAATGTAGCCCAGGACTGATCTTGCTGCGTAATATCATTGGGGGTGACACAGCTGAGCCCCTGATGAGATGTTTGTTGACATGTGTCAGGAAGGATCATGGAATGCTTCCTTACATGTCCTGGTGGATTGTGGGTATGCCAAAGGAGGCGGGAGGCTTGTAACATTTTCTAATATGGCATTTAAGACAAAAAAGAGTGAGCTGAGGCAGAACAAGACAAATTAATGTAGGATGACAACTGCCTTAAGGAACATCAGATGTCCAGAGAAAATCAAAAGAATTCTTCCAAAGACTTCAGTGTAAATTTTTATATATATCTAGCTATATCCAAGCATATGTACCTATACACATGGGTGCATGTGCATATAGAGGCAGGTTGTCTGCTTTTACTCAGTGGCAAAGTTCCAATGAAGTAGGGAAGGTAGGGCTTTGATTGCGTGTAAGAGAAACTAAAAGAAAAAGCTTCCAGTAAATGGCTCTTTGACACTGAACTCCTAAAACTGAAGAACTGTCTTAAAAGAAAGAGGATGGAAATACCAGTTTGAGAACTTTAGACGCAATACAACTGAAGTGCACAATTATGAAATACTAGAAACAGGAAGAGATAAGAACTGGTAAATGTATATGTGTTTCATACTGTCAAATCCCACTGTTCTTTGAGCTGATTTACAAACAATGAGATTCTTACAGACTATACAGTATTTCAGAAACCATCATAGTTTATCTGTAAGAAATGTGGCACCTTCAGCATATCTTCCTGAATCTGAATACTGAGTAACTCAGTATTCATCCTCGTAATGAAGTAATACCTCTGGAGTAAGATTTAAATTTCATGTTAAAATAGCTACACCTTTTATCTACAGACAGACTAGCAATTTAGATTGCTGTGGGTAGTGGAGAGAGAGAGAGAGTCCTAAAGTTAGGGGACCTCAATTTCCTATTCCACCCTACACTGTGGTAGACACCTATGTTTTGGTCAGCTGCACCCATTTTTAGACCCCATGCTGCAGTGTAAAGGTCTTCATTGACAGCAATGGAAATGTGGACTCCTCATTCTCATGTACAAACCCACACCTGTAAACTTACAGGTAGGTGTTTCAATCTGGAGCTGTGTTACTGCCCAAATAAGCCATCCTCTATATCAGTGTAAGGGCAAGGAGTTTTGGAAGGTTTTGCAGTACAGAATTCATCCTTTTAAGATCACATCACTTCTAAATCTGAGTACATCACTCCTACATCCCTTCACAGTCAACAGTGGTATTTGTGCCTCCAAAGGCTGATTCATCTTATCATCACTGTTACCTAAGAAAGGTCAGGAAAATTGCTCTGGGCAAGTGTCCATCTTTCTCAACTATGTATGAAGTAACTTGAAACAACTCCTTTAACTTTAATAGTTAATATTCAGATGGCTAGATTTAGGCAAGATCAATCCTGCCCATAGAACATAAATTAAACACATGTAATCTTCATTGTCTAGCTGTGCCTCCAGGTATGTTCTTGCTGGAAGTGTACAGATATATATCATAGCTTATCTGACCAATCACAAGCAGCCAACACAGCTGGAATAGCCAATATCAAATAAACATAGGGATTTTCTTTGTGATAAAATCTACAGAAGTAAAATAATGAAAAAAAAAAAAAAAAGTGTTTTAATAATCATCTAGGATTATTGTTTGATGAACCCTTAATTTGCTAGCACACAGCACATGAGGAGAAAAACAAGTCAAGAGGAATTGGGAAAAAATATTATTTGCAACATGGTCCATTCTTAAAACAACATATGACTTCTACTTGCCAAACAACAAAGAATAAAAGCATTGAAAAATGCAGTTATAGCTGGCAAGACTCTGCAGCTCCTGAGTATCAAGGTATGTTGGAAAAGTAATATTTTGCACATATGCAGCAGGTTTCACCTGAAGATCTCAAAGCACTTTGTAAATATATATGCGTTAATTAATCTTCACAGCAGCTCTATGAAGTAAGCACTGTAAATATAATTATCTTGATTTTACAGATGGTGAACTTGAGACTCAGATCACTGAAATAACTCCCTCAAGTTCACACTGTGAATCAGCAGCACCACAGTGACTGGAATCCAGCAGTTCCACTGCCACTTCTCTTTGTTAACCCAGATGACAAAAGTCCCTTTACTTATGACAACAAGAAGATCCACAGGGAGAAAAGAGTTGCTCTGGGACCTGACACTTTCTTGTTGGTAAAGTTTTCCTACCCCTTGAATAGGGGACATGATAAATGTACACAGTGTTGTTTGTTATTAATACACTCATTAGCTTGTGCATCATTACCACTGGAGGAAAGTTATCAATAGTCAGTGTTGGTTAGCAGGTCAGAGCCTGTCCCCAGTATCATACATGGCCAATTCTGATGGCTGCTTGCTGCTTAAAAGGTCAATTTCTTTAATAAGCAGTTCTTAAGAAGGCTCAGACAGCAATCACGCTGCCTGCACCTCTTTCGTCTTCATTTAGTGTGACACTCTTGTTGAATCTTGTAAATAATCTGTGGTGTCCCCACTGGGGAGAAGCACTGTTTGATATAATGTCAGCCTGAGTTGAAACTGGGAAAGCTGAGCTCTCTGTGAAGGGGAGGGTCTCTCAAGCACCCACATCTGAAATCTCAAACCTACTCTTACCTGAATAAAAAGTCAAACAGCATATGAACTGCAGGAAACAAAAAGGGATGACATATGGTGAACACAGGCGGTAGTCAGCAGTAAGGTTTGGGTATGGTGGAGTACTTGGGCTGCCAGAGCTGAGGGGCACCTGCAGGGGCACCTGGTGGCTCCCTCTCTCCTTAAAATAATAAAAACCTTCTGAAGATGGGTGATGCATTTTAAAAGCATTTTAAGAGGGTCTGCTTTTCTGGTTTCATATAAACTAAATTCCTTCAGATTACTCTATTCAATTCTGTTCTGTTCTGCTCTGTTACTGCATGAGCTGCCTTTGTTTATAGCAATATGTCCTTCAACAGTGATTTTTATTTTGGGTAAAAATCATCTATATTTACATTTTATAATATTATGTTCTACCACCCTGGTGTTTGGAAAGGTATTTCATCCTGGCTGTGTCCCTGCAGAGCACTGCTGGATATCTGTCTGCATATCTCTTTACTAGTTGTTCATACTCTTTCAGACTGTTCCCAGTATATTCATATCAAATGGTACCAGAGTTCACCTCTTTCCCTCAGTACATGGCAGCTCAAGGTCCATATCCATGTTTTGATAGCCTAATTTCTGATGTGGCAGAAGGAGGAAAAACAAAAAAATCATTTCCTAAACCACTGTAATTTTATCTTGTAAGGTCATCCGATGGGGCCATCTTGGGCTGTTATCCAGGGCCACAGATAATTCACACTTCACTCCAGGAAGGCATCTGCCCTGCAGCTCAGACACAGCTGGATGCCAGATGTTCCCCAAGGCCACTTCTGCAGGGGTCTGTGATGATCTCCTCATCCTCAACCCTTTGCAGACACTTGGCCCTTATGGTGGAAGTCAGTGGGGTAGGACCTGCCTCCCTATGTTTCCTCCTGGGTATCCAAGTCTAACCGAGGAGACACTTTTGCTCTGAAGGTTGATATGTCCTTCCCTGCAAATTCTTAGCAGAGGAAATCTGTTGTGTGGGTGGCAAGCCCTGATGAGAGAAGGTTGTGAGAGTTATTCAAAGCCAAATCCTGCCCTGGACTCTGCACTGTGCCACCCTCTTAAATGTGTGCAGTCCCAGCCTCTCTAATCTTCCATAGTTGTCACAGTCCCTTTTTTATTTTAATGTAGACATACTTTCAAATCCAACTTCCTGCCGTACATGAAGGGAGTTCACAGTTGAGTCCAGCAGCAGATATGTTGGCACATCTGAAAGCAGGACATGTCCCTGAGCTCCATCCCATACACTATCCTCCTGGGGATGGACCTTGACTACTGGGCATTATATAAGAGTCCTGAAGACAGCTCATGCCATTTTTATTCATTTATCTTTCTGGAAGTATACTTACGGGAGAGGCTAAGAAAGGAGAGAGAAAAAGCAAGAGAAGTTTTAGAAGTCAGGTGAGGGATGTCTGCAAACACGGTCTGAAGCATCATGTAATTCCATCCCTGCCATTTCTTTCCCAGGTTTGAAAGATGCTCTGATCCTATTCTAATTACCATTTTTTTTACAAGTGTCTCTGTTTGTGTGGATCCTTCCAACTACGGCAGTATCATTTCATCCTAGTGCAAAAAAGCAGCTTAAAAACTGAAAAGGGAAGAGGAACAGGGAAAAAAGACCTACATCATCTCACAACAAATTGTGACAGCTATGCATCCATTCTTAAGAGCAGAGCCATTTCCTTGTGAGTTGGCACACTGTTCAGGAGTCGTGGGTGCAGCCTGTAATCCTCATGGCTGGCACTGATCACCAGCTGTTAGAAAATGCTGCTTCTGGATCACACGCACATGACGAAGGTGCCACAGGACCTTCTGAGATTGTCTTATGTCTCAGCATTGAATGGAGGTTGCTTTAAGTCTGGAGGATGAAACCTGGTCCCCTGTACATCCACCCAGACTTTACAAGGAGGTTCCTCCTTGCTGCAGGGCTGATGCTGTTGTTCAGACATCTGCTGAACTGCTGCAGTATACAGCTCTCTGACACAGTTCAAACCACCACAGATTTGGGATTCCACCTTCAGTAATGTCATCTGTTGAGCACCACCACCCTGTAGAGCCAAGACCCACAGCTCTTGCCTCTGAAACTGCCATGCTTATACATCTACCCTTTGTCTGGAATCACTTAGCAAACCGAAAAGAGACTTTAATGCATCATTTTATGATTGCACAAGTTGCCAGCTTCAAGGTTCTTTGACTAAATTCTGCCTTCTCCAGGGACAAGTGGTCCTGCTTAAACAATGAGAAACACCAGTGATGCAAAACCAGCATCTAAAACATCCCCATGAACTCAAAAACAACAGGACGACTCATGGAAAAAAAATCCATTGAAAAATACTGATACAAAGAAAGTACCTCTGGCTTAGGAAATCCCTGAGCTACCAATTGCAGGAAGCTAGGAAAGTATTGCTCTTGTAATTTTCCCTTTGCCTTATGATTCACTACTCTAGGATATGGGGTATGTGTGGGAATGACTGCTGGTCCAACTGACTAAAATTGTTCTTATGTTCTTATATAGTATTCCTGTGTTCCTTGCAAAGAAACAACTGTCCCCTTTGGGAAGATTTCAGCAGCACCCCACAGACCACTCTCCCCAGCAGAGTGTTTCACCATTAAAAGTTTGTAGCTGCCTCCTACGACTGCATTGTTTACACTGCCAATAGAAGGGAATGGGAATGAGCCCTCCACTTGTAGGCTCAATCAGGTGCAAGACAAGCTGGTCCCCAGGATGGCATTAGTATGTATTAGGTCAGAGGTGGGGGGAGAAGTGGAAGAAAATGAGGGGGGGGCTGTGTGTTTCTGACTTTCTCCTCCAAACAGTTGTTCAAAAAGTGGGTGATGAAGAGTATTTGCCTTAAAAGCAACAAGCATTTAGACTTACACACAGTATGTCACAGAAATGCCTGTTTCCCAGAAAAAATCTGGAGGTTAATTTGCTTTTAAAAAAAAACAATTAAAAAAACAAAGCTTTTTTCAGCTGGAAGTGAAAAACAATTAACTAGTTTTATACTAATTCTTTGGCTGTGCAGGCAAAAATATCCCATTTTATAAGCAGGTCTATTTGCAGCATAAGTCTGTGAACAGGAAAGGTTGCTGCAAGTTTGGAAAAACACTTTGTTGGCTGACTAGAGTGTCAGTGTGTTAGTCTGGATTTGTACCAGAATGGGCTCAAAAATAACAGATAGAAAGGAATTTCTCTATATGATCACTAAACTCTGCAGTTTTGTTAGCAAAAGCAAATCTTATTAGAGTTAGTGAATACCTTTCCCCAAACCTAGAAAGCCAAGTTTTAAATGCCCTCAGAATTCACCAAATTGCCAAGCATCAGCTCAGAATGAATATTTTTATGCACGTTGGATAAAAGGATGTGACCAGAAATTAGGAACTATCTTGTTCACTCCTCTACCCTAAAACCCAGTTGTGAATGATTCAAAAAGCTGAAACCCAGCATTTGCAGAGGAAGGTGGTTTTAGTCAGGAAGGTGAGCCAAAAGATGAACAGATAGAGATGGAGGTGGTTGGACTGATGTTGGATCAGGGAACCGTGCAGATGAAACCTGACTTTTGAAGTCAATAACTATGTACAGACTTACCACTGTAGACGATTACTAAGATAAGATGCAGTTTTACCAATTGTACATCTGTATGTCAAGCAGAACGAATGAAATCCTTGACAGTCTCTTAGAGGATACCAATCCAGTTTAAAGTGCATGGTACAGAGATAAGAGCAGTAGACATAGGTTAAGATAAATATTGCAATTTTGCTGCACTTTACCCAATAATTTATTCAGTCTTTTTATTTATTTTTTCATTCTATGGAAATTTCTGTGCTTGCCCCTTCAATAATAAATTTGGGCAAGCAGCCGACATTAGAATGAGGATTGACAGATTGATTCTGCCTTTTGTGATGAGCTTTTTTTACTCTAAGGAACAACATGCAATTCACTGGTAGTATGAAGCACTGCTAATTTGATATTAATTTATACTAATTTGATATTAATTTACACTGAGGGTATACTCCCTTGAAAGATGCAACTGTTAGAGCAAAAGGTTAACCTCACTGCACAGCTCAAGAAACTGAAGCACAGGTTCACAGCACAGATACTGTCCACTGCTAAATGCATAAGGATATTAGAGACAATGGGTTTGTTTCAAACCCCTCTTGTTTCAAAATCTGCTTTTCTGCTGACTTCAAGTGGATGGAGTTGGGAAAAAGCTGCTAGGCTTACTACCAATAAAATCACTCTAGGTGGGAGAAAGAAGCTGCTCCTGCCTCTGAGTTTACTATGACAGAAGACATAGTCTAAAAGCTATTTCCTAATTGGCAGCCATCACTCCAAATTCTTCATTTAGCACAAACTTGACCATAAATTAATCATCTGAGCTCATGCCTTCACTGGTGTAAAGCTGCATTTCTTTCTTCCAAAATCAGGAGCTCCATGCCAATTCCTATCTCTGCTGAAAGGGCTCCCTATTTCCAGTGTGTAACAGTGCTATGTTCTACCCTCATAGAAAAAGTACCTAAAGAGTACACTAGGCATTGTTTTGCATTTATATTCTCTATGACCACTAGGTACATCTAAGGACTTGCTGTTTCTCAGTGGAACAAATTTCAGTTTGCTACTCCTGAACTCCTGCTAATCAACAATGCTTTGGAAAAACCTCTGTAACTGTCCATCTCCCTGGCTTTCTTGGGAAGAAGTTGGGAGTTCAAAGTATTTCAGTAGAAACACACGACTGCCTTCCACTTCAACTAAGACCAGCCCCATTTAGCTTCTTCCATTAAGTCTCAATGTAATTTAAAACTGAATGGATGGTAAGGGAGGTGGGAACAACTCCTATACATGACCTGTGGTCACTCGTGTGACATCGAAATCTTCTTCTAACATCCTCCTCAAGAAGTTGTACAAAGTGAAGGGTAGGCCTTGCTGATTGCAGCCATCAGCTGTGGGTTGGAAATGGTGTCCCAAGTGCCAAATGTTGGAACCTCACTTTAATGTTTAATTTCGTGTTTAATTTTTAAAATTTGATTTGATCATTATCATAAACATTAAACAATATTTCCTGTTTAAATATGAATAGGCTGCATTATTTGATTGAAATGAGTGTTCAGATGGCTAATGCGTTTTATTATGGCCATAGAATTTTATTGTTATTTCCCCTCCAGCTGCTGCTGTTCCAGGGAACTCGAAGGGATTCAGTTTTCAATAGTACGGGCTGTATCTGATGGCCTGGTGTGGTACACAAGCTTGCCAAAAAGAGTCTTTCTCAGCCTGGGGATACTGCTCCTGGTAGTTTTATAACACTGATGAGTGGCTGTTATGGTTCAATGTCCATACAGGGACCTCTGAAATGCTCTTCACAGCCTATCTTGCCCCCCTAAATAACATCTCTCATTTGCTACTGAAATGCCAGCTCCCATCTTTGGTTATCCTTTGATAACACCCTCTATCACTCAGTAATTGAATTCTTCAGACAAGTATCTTATGTTTTCTCCCATGCTGCCTCTTTATGCATGGTAGGAATTCCTCAAAGAAAGCTGCAATCACATCTCAGGATGTTCCCTGAAATTTCTCCAAAACCTGTCCCCCTTGCTATGATGCTCATATATGACTTTGACAGTACTAAGGCCTCATGTGTTTTGAAACCATTTCTCTTGCTATTAACCATTGCTATTAAGGTTGTTTCATTATTTCCTCTACTTAATTTCTGGTTTTGCCTCTATCTTCTCTTTTACTGTCCTTGTGCTATAGAAAGTTTGGAGCTGAGTGTGCTTTTTACTGGTCTATGTGAAGGCACTAGGAAGGTACAGTCCTTCCCTATAACAAGCATTTCTCAGCACTATCTTAATTAGGGTGAGGTGGAAAACAAGAATTCCATTTAGCAGAAAATGTCAGGTTTTCATATATAATTTTTGTTCTGGACCATGACCTTTAAAAAATGCTTGGACTGACATCATCACTCTTCCCTCCCTGAGCACTCATGAGCACAGACATTAGGATAACTTAGTGCATTATGCTATCAGAGTATGGCTTGCGTGTTGGAGCACTTGGTACTGCAAAAAAGTCCATACTAGACTTATACAAAAACCTGTTCAAGAAAACCTTTATCAAATCCACAAACTTTGTCCCCAAAGTCTGAAGTGTTAAAATTTAACCTTCTTGCCTGAAAAAATACCTCCACTAGTACCAATCACCATGTGGATAACAAGTATTTAAGGAAGTAGCTTTCTGGCAGAATATTTCAATACACCCAGACAATTTTTTTTGTGGGCACTGGAACTGGAATTCAGTAACAGTTCTTTCTGATTAAGAAAAAGAAACCCACCAACATTTCCAGTGTAAGACAATTAACTCTTCATAATGATTATAAGGAAACAAATTGCTACTGTAAGATCATTATAAAACTCTGTCAGTCAAGGTGACACTACTTCCTCTTGCAGGAAACATTATTCTAAAAGTTTATATTTGAGAGAAAGATAGTTACAGATCTTCAAACCCAACATTACTCCTAAAAGCAATTTTTCCATTTTCTCAACATGGAGTAATTGGAAATAGATATTAAAGCAGGCATTCTTCACCTCCAACTTTTGCCATCTAGGAATTTATGTAAAATCAACTGGACAGACTTTACAGGAAATGTGGAGAAATACTCTGTGAGAGTACCCCTTTGTTTCCTGTGTGATTATTGAAACATCTCAGATGAACACCTAAGGATAAATACCTAACCTTCGTAAGAGAGAAGTAACTGAACACACTCCTCCCAAAATGAGTTGCCCCAAAGATACAGCAAGAGTAAGACCAGAAGTTTGCTCCTCTTATTTCCAGGTCTGTGTTCTGCTGTCTGACCAGCAGTGGCCTCTGAAGTGGCAATACTTTTCCCTGAGAAAAATACCATAGTATATATAGCATTTTGAATCATATATTTTGCAGCATCTTCTCTTCAATCTTCTCACCACCAGTTCTGATTGTTTTGAGGTCTTACATAACATGTATTTTGATGCCCCTGACTTGTTTTGCCCAAAGACAGAAGCAAGTTTGAAGCAAGCAGTTGAGGACAGTAGGATCAACAGTATGAAGTTCACTTACAGTAACCAGAAATGAAAAAGAGTTTTTAGGTTATGTGGCCCTCTGATGATAAAGGACATCTCCCCACTGAATGTTCAGAAACATTTTGCCTGTCCCTATTTTTAGTAGCCCAAATAGCGAGTTACATCTCCTCCCCTTGCAGCCCCCATCCACAATCTAAGAAAATTCAGAGTGGGGACTTTCTTTGAATCCTATATAAATTGTATGAATATAGCTAGACTCAATTGTTTAAATGGTCTTTTACAACCTAAATGGTTCTATGAAATTCCCCTTCAGTTTTGCTGACAAAATATTATTTCCTAGAAGGTTTAGTTACAGAAGTAACTAAGTAACAGAAGTAACTAAGTAACTAAGTAAAACTAACTAAGTTACAGAAGTAACTAACTAAGTTTATTGCAGAAGTTTGACTGCACACATACCATCCAATCATGTGTTTGCCAGCCACAAAACCCACTTGTGTCCTTAAGAAATAGAACATGCTTGCAGCAGAAAGGACATACCCTGCTGAGGCTCTGAAGGTACCATATACCACTAGTAAATACGAATGATCTACCACACAAAAGCAGACACAAGGAAATTGAGACCCTCTTAAGGTTTAAAGCAGGTATCTACTGACGAACCTACTTTCTCTTTGAACAAAGAATGTAGTAGCTGTGTTACAACACTACTGTGGGAGGCTGAACCAGAGAAAATAACTGCAAGTGCTCTCCAGCAGCAAGACTGAATAAGCCCACACGGTTGTGCCATTGCTGTCTTCTAGACAGATATTTACATTATGCACTTACATGGTACTCCACATTGACAAAAGCAGGCCTTAGTTGTATTTGGTAATCAAATCTGCTGCTCCACTCAGGTGCTGTACAGCTGGCAGTTCAGAATGTACATAACAAATAGGGGGTTTTGTTTGTTTGGGGTTTTTTTGGGTGTTTTTTACACTCATCTTGATTTTCTCCTAAACCCAACACAAAATACAGTAGGTATATATGTTACAGGAGGCATTTGCAGAGCCAAGATGTTTATATTAATAAAATAATGCTAGGAATGGGATTATGTTAATGGAAATTAGTCCCACTTGCATTCTGAAAATATCTTCTCTTCCATCTTATGAGTAATATTTGAAAAAGAACCGATTTTCCTATCCCTCTTTCCCTCTCCCCTCCTCTCTGCCTTCTTCCTGTGTCTATTACAAGGATTTTAATAGAAAGACACTCAAATTGTAACACTCAGCAGCCCATGAGAATCAATTATTATTTTTTTTCAGTTGCTGGTTACCATATTATTTTGTATAATTGTTGATGTCTGTCGTCTAAATTACTCACCCAAAAAGCGATCACACACACTTTGAAAAATAAAAATAACGTTAATAGTAAAAAAAGTCTAACAGCCCTTCACAGCCTAGACACAACCTTGAGAGAAGGAAAATACAAAACAAAAGAGAAAATAATAATAATAAAAAGAGACCAGCCCATCTAGCTAATTCATCTGCCCAGTAAGTGCATGTGTGTGGTGGATCAGATAGGCTTGATGGCAGGTGATGGGGGTCGGGGCTTTGCACACACTCTGAAAGGCTTTTGATGATTGCAATTACTCGCCCACAATTTGACACAGCATACAATGAAAGACTACAATTAGACAACTATTATTCCTAACTGCTGATACCAATGATGTCCATACAAATGCAGCTCACTTTGTCATTGCATTATTCATACTTGAGGTGCATTTGTGTATATGAGTTTGTGAAGGGAGAGGGGTGGCAGTTGTTGTTTGTATTTCTGGCACTGTATAAATTATCTAGATTTATGTGCGCTGTCTCTCTAAATCTATATTCAATCACACAGCCATGTACATTGTTTTTCTGCCTGTATCTGCAGACTTGCACATGGAGATACAGCAAAATACTTGGGAGGACACAGGGTAGTTCTTCTCTTCTGCACTCAGAGCCCACAGGAGGCCGTATACTGACATTTCTGGGGCTTGGATGAAGCCCTGGATGGGTATGTGGGACATGAGGATGTGGTTTTCTGCCCTTAGCTTGTGTTTCTAAAGATGCTCTACTTCTTTGTACCACGTTTCCCCTGCATGGCTGTGTGATGAGCAGTGGCTTCTGGTCTTGTTAACAAAGAGTTTTACTTTCAGAGCAGAAGGTTTTTAAACTGACAGAAGATTAAGACAGAAGGTTTTTAAATTGCTTTGAAACTGAAATTATTACCTCTGCTCAGCAGATACCACCCAATGCTGTTGGCAAACTCTTTGGACTGGGAGCATGGGGACTTTCACTGAAGTAAGAGCACACTGGGCACACTGGAAACTTTGGGGTAGAAGTAAATGTTGGGAGTTACTCTGGAACCATTAATTTCTAATGACTAACATTAATAATGCTTGATAATAAGACAAAATAACAGCTAGCAAGAGTACTGAAAGTCGATTAATCTAATTACACATACAGCAGTTGGGAAAAAAGCCACCCAGACAGGGAATTAATTAAGAAAATCTGTTCCATATTAAAAGTACACTATACCTTGATCTAAATGAACATATGTGTGTAGAGAGCCCTTTGCATTTATTTTATCTTCTGCTAAAGGGAATTGTAGCAAAATGTTGCCAAAAGGAGTTAAATCACCAGTGGGACAAGGGCTCTGTTCTCTGCATGGGAGCAGAGCTGCAGGATATTCTGGGGCTGGGTTTAGCCCTTGCTCTTGCCTTAGCTGTGTGCACAGCAGTTCCCACTGTAGATACCAGCAAGACAATCACTGAGTGAGTAATATATTGTTAGACTTACACGGCCTAACTTAGGTAATGTGAAATCCAGAGGCAAAACCAAGTTTGCTCCAGTTTTACAATCAATCATGTTTTTAATTGATTTACCTCTGCATCATCAGGATGAAAACATCCATACAGCCCTGCAGCACACTCATACCTCCTGCTGGTAAACATTTATTCAAGAACATTTCTCAACTGCATCAAGAATTCCTCCCAGAAAAGTCAGTCACAGTGAAGCGAAATGCAAGCATAGACATTAATGACTAAGTCACAAGGCACAAAATAATACAAAACAAGAGTAATAAACTTCTCCAGGGAATTGCATCATTGTTAACGAAGCAAATAATCAATAGACCATTGTTTGAAAGCTCTGCTTGTTGTGTGATGGCTTAGATGGAGACTTGAGGAGCAACAGCAGCATGAAAAAAAATGTGCCCTGAAAGTAGTGACTCTAATTGTTTGGGAATCATGAAATCCAGGAGATCTAGGGGGCCTCTTGCTAATTTGCAATTCCACAGATTTTGTCTCTGAGATAAGGCAACACCCAGCATTCTCTAGCCACCAAATTCTAGTTTCTGATTTATCAGCAGAGAATGGAAATTTGGCTACTGAACTCAGTGAAGACCCAGCAGGCTGGGACCCTACGGAGGTGCCCAGATCACCTGCTCGTGCTAACCTCTGTGCTTCCATCGGTCCTCCTTGTGGTTAGAGAAGACAGACCAGGGGAAAGCAGGAAAAGCATCCCACAGTAAGCCATGGTCAGACATAATGCAAGGAATTACTCGTGCTGCTCCCAGAGTAGCTGGTCACCCAGCCAGAGGTTTCTATTCTCACAGGAAGAGAAGGGAGAAGGAGGAGACCTGGGGTCGTACACCAGAATTGCCTGTCTTTCCCTTTGTCTGCTTGCTTTTTGATTTTCCTTTCATCTGGCTGTTGCACCCAGGGAGCCAGCTGCAGAGGTTTCCTAACATGAATGCATGCGGCCGGAGTCAAGGCGGTTCCTTGTCGTAAATCTCTGGGGCTTTCTTTTAGGAAGCTGGAGTTGTTAATCGCACGTCTGGCTTCCCCAGCTTTCGGGGTGGTCTCATCGGGTGGCAGGTGACAGGGCTTGTCACTGTTTGTAAGTGTCAAGCAGGGAGCAGGGAGGCCACGAGTCAGAGTTCAGGGCCAGGTAGATGTACTGTGGCTCCTGCCGTCTCGTAACTGTCCAGGGCTTCCTCCATCTCCCCAGCGGGGTTTCCAGCCACAGACTTGACAAAGCAGTGACAGCCCTGCTGCAGGGTGGGCAGCTACATGGCAGAGAGGAGGGGGGATCTGCAAGGACGTTTTTCTCAGCAGGAAAGGATGGAAAGAGGGAACTGGGGGTGCTGGCACAGGCTTGCTTTGGCAAAGCAGGTGGCACCATGTACAGCAGCACCCCACACCATGGGCCATGTGTCCTGCGCTGGGTGTTTTCCAACTGTGCTTTCCTTTTACAGTGACAGGAGCAAAGCTCTGTAAATTACTTGTCTATCCATCCAAAAAAGCAGTGCACCATGTTTTCAGTGCTGATGTCTAACTACACATGAAGGTCCTGATGTTAACTATTACTCCATAAGACAAAAACTTCCAAGCTAAAGTCCCCAGCACTCAAGAAATGAGCCTTTGCTGGGTGAAACTTCATCAGCAAAAGGCTTATCCCAAAGCATCTGGATCCCAGTTTGGGTGAATGTCTGAATGCTGTGTGTCAGCATGGGCACTCCCCAAACTGACTCTCTGGGGCAGATGTTTCCCTGTCTCAGGGAACCCTTTTGACTTCCCAAGATCTGAGTACAGAAGCTCTGCCCAGAGGAAAGGAACTGTGATAGCTGGTCATACCTTGGACTGGGAGCAGGTTACAGCCATCACAGTTTGAACCCCAGCATTATACACCTTCTTTTAAAGTCCCATCACTTAAACCAGGTGTGTTAATCTTAAGTACAAGAGCAGCTACATTGACTTCGTGGAGATGGCACAGGATTTAAACTATGCATGTGTTTAAACACCTGGCATGCGAACCTTTCTCTCTAGTGCACTTCTCTCTCCCCTGGGGTTAATTTCAGCTCCTTCCTCTTTATAGTCTGTGGCCTCTGCTGTAAATTCAAAGAGCCAAGGAACTGATTTTTAAAAAATCTTTTCTGCTTTAAATATTGCAAGTAAAGAGCAGGTGAGGATATATATCAGTTACATGCTTTTTTAAAGGCATATATGACATGACACGACACACTGGATTCTAAAATTGAGTACAGTAGCAAGGAACCCCCAGCTGGAATTTCCTAAAATATGGCTTTCCTCCTCTGAAACCACTTTTAATTTTAAGTGCTGACTTTTCTGACCCAGAATAAAGTTACAGGCATTGTTTACTAGCCAGCATAGAAGGGAATTGCTCCCTTATTGCATTCCAAGCGTGCAAGACACTGAAAATCAATATTACAAAGTAGGAAAGAAAGAATAAGAACATACCCACTTATCTCCCTACCACCACCCCATCCCATCCACAGGCAGACAGACACATCCATAAACCTGTCTCTCTGTTCCCTACCATGACAGGTAATGGCCCTTACTAACCTTAGAGGCTGGCAGTGAAGAAACATGAAGTTTGTCACATTGTTCCTGAGCAGTAAGTTGTACTGCTAGGTCACCTCAGATTTTAGCTAGTCAGTCAAGGCTACCTTTCCATGAGCAGTGCACAGCTGCCATTTCTCAACAAATAGTGAGATGATGAGTCCATGCCACAGCGGAGGACACCATCTAAACTCCTGGTATCCCTTTCAGTTTGGTAACATGATGGGAGATGACAGGGACATGAGATGGGGCTGATGTGAGGCAGGAATCTCCATAACAGGTCTCCCTGTGGAGGTGGTGGGAGGCTGACCTCTGGGCATTTCAGAGACACAGGGAGTCTTGGAGAGGTGAAAGGTCATGTCTAAAAACTGCTACTTCAGGGCAGGGGGCTGGAGGAAACAGGCTGATCACTACTTGACGCCAGAGCCTAAAGGCAGACAAGATGCTGCAGGATCAGCAGTGATCCAGGAGGCATCTTCTAGACATCTTGCTTTCTTAACTCACTTCGCTGCTGAGGAAGGAAGAAGAGGAGAAAAAGGGGGAAAGGTGGCATGATTCAGTTGTCAATTCTGCAGCAGTTGCTAAACTTTATGCAGAAAGGGCACGCTGCTCTTAAAGGAGCCTTTGGTAACAAGGATGCTTTTAATTTCTGTGTGGCTTGCAGACTTATTTGCCATAGAGACACACAGTCCTGTTTGCTCCTTTGGGTTTTATTCAAGTACTGCTCTTTCAATGCTGCAGCAGATGTCCAGTGCAAAAGCAATACTACCCTCTCTCTCCCCATGACACGCTCTAACTGGGTGTTGTGATCTTTAAAACCAGATTTTATTTGCTGGAGAGGGCCTGAAATTGTTTTTTTGACCCATGCTGGCATGCAGGGCAGAAGTCTTCTGAACCAGACATCAGCTTCAGGGTTAGCAGCAATCACTGAGTGCTGAAATTTGTCACATGTGAGAAGCTAATGTAAGTGGCTCTGCCATCTCAAAATTCTTTGTGCCACACAGAGCTTTTCTTCCCCTGGTAATAATGCAGATGGAGATGAGAAATGTGGATACAGAGCCCTGATTACCTATGAACTGAAGACTGACCCCAGTTGTCTCCAGAAGTTTCTCCCTGAAGTCTCTGCAGGATCTGCAAACATGCCCTATCCTGAGTGTCTCAGATCTGCCCTTAAAATATGTGCCAGGACATATCTCTAAATGACTCAGTCCCTGACAGAACTCAACAGCCATGGCTTTGCCTACAGCCTGACAACTTTATCACCTCCCTCTTGCTCTTTCTCACTTGTCCTTTGGTGCATGGAATATTCAGGGCAATGGCTAGTGCCAGTGTTAATGGGAATAACACTTGGAAACTGCTGGAGGGAACCAAGGCCTCTGTCTTCCCAGGCCACTCACTGCTTTGCAAGCTCTGGCTCTCACCTTTAATGTGGAGTCAGCTTTCTTGGCACATGGAGGATTCACCCTGTGGGATACTTTGCTGACTTTTCTCATCACCTTGACTCAGACATGCACAATAGAAATAGCAGCTGTGGACTCCTATGGTTTCAGACCCTGCCCTGTTTCAATTAGAGACACATGGGTTTGCAGAGGAGGCTTTCAAGGAGGATGGGTAGGTTTCATTTTAAGTTTTAACACACAGAAGAAAAAGATGATGCTCTGAGCTGCTTGCTCCTCCTGAGCACCTGGCAAGCAGTCAGTGGCTCTGCTACCCTCCCTTGTCTGATGGGGGAGCACAAAGTGGTGCTTGAAGTGCACCACTACCCTTTCATGCTGGTCATCCTGACACAAAATTGTTGCATAGTGGCAAAATCCAACTCCACACCTCTGAGTTCTCTCAGCAGAAGGACTTGAAGGCAAGACCAAAGAATGAAGGACATTGCTGAGAGGAAGTGATGTTGGAGAGGCAGAGTGTTTCTGACCTCCATGCCACTCACCCCACTGTGGTAACTGTGGGTAAGCTAGTGCAGGCTGGAGAATGGTTGTTGCAATGACAAGGTCACCTCTGTGAACAGTTCAGGAGGAGGAGGAGATGATCCTGTGGTAGAAAAGAGCATTGTCCCAAAGTCTACAGGAAAGTAGCATCTCCCAGGTATTCCACTTCAGCCCCTAGGCAACACTTTCCCAACCTAAGTACCTCAGGCTCCTGGTGTTGAACTGTGCAGAAGTTAATCTGTCCCTCCAGCACCTCCTACCAAGGAGATGGGAAATATCTGGGAGAGAAGGATGTGGTGTCTGGAAGCTTAGAAGTTCCTGGTAGGCATGCTCACACTGTGGCATACTCTGCCCTAGGATATCCTTGTGACGGTCACTCAGAAGCACCCAGCACAATCTGAGAAGAACACTATCCCCTAAGAAATGAAACCACTTCTCTAGTTTTTCAGAAGTGTTCTTGTTACTGAGGCAAGAGTCTTCTCCCTGCCCTAGTCCTCCATCTCCCTCACTAGGCTGGAGGGTAAGAGTGTAGATCACCTTCCACAATAAGCATTGTCCTAGCTCAGGAGAGAGAGGAAGAGAAGGAGATGCTAAGGGCAATGAAGGAGAGTTAGGGTAAGGAATTGTTTAAGTGGAAAGACTGAGTTTGTATTTAGTTGGTCTTCTTTATTTCTTTTTTTCTTTAAAGAATTTATATGAAATTGTTCTAAAAAAAAGTCAGGCTAGCCTCTTCAGTGAGACACTTGCTACATGGCCCTGGGAAAAGGCTATGTGCTCTGCAGCCTCCCACGAGGAACATAACCAGCTATGAGGGGTAGTGTCTGCTAGAGGGTTGCTGCAATGATAGGTCTTAGAAACCAATCAGGATTTTCACAGCAATCTCAAGCTGTTTGAGGCCTTGCCCTCTGCTGTCATGTGCACACTTGAGATTTTTTTTCTTTCTTGTTCAATAAATCCTCAGTTTTCTAGACCTCAGGAGTGTACCAAAGTTTGAAAGTGACCGAAGTTCAAGCTAAAGACTCAGCAGGAGACAAATAAAGGAACCTCAAATCTATTATTAAATAAGTAAGACCTCACGACATCTTTAGCTCTGCCTTACGTTTTCTGAGTCCTTGAAGCTGCTAATAAACACTAAGCAAATGGCTGGAGCTTTGATCCTCAGCTCTGATAATACTTGGAAAAATATTCAGCTATATATTCGATGGTATTTGGAGACTTGAAAATATTCTACA
Organism: Heliangelus exortis; assembly: GCF_036169615.1. Lineage (NCBI taxonomy): Eukaryota > Metazoa > Chordata > Aves > Apodiformes > Trochilidae > Heliangelus > Heliangelus exortis. Next base: position 8,370,736 of record NC_092454.1, on the reverse strand, counting down.
TTTTCAAGTGTGGGCAAGCCTGCATACAGGAAGAGTTTTGCAGAGTCAGATTGTGCTGGGTTTGTGTGGCAAGGTTTTGGTAGCTGGGGGGGCCACATGGGGATTCTGTCAGAAGCTGCTAGAAGCTTTACCAGTGGCCAACATGACCTGTCATTGCCCAATGCTGATCCCACCAGTGACAGTGGGAGCACGTCTGTGATACAGATTTTAAAAGGGAAGGGAAAAAAAGTTGCTCAATTGCATCCAGAGGGAGGAGTGAGAAAATGTGAGAGAAACAACTCTTCAGAGACCAAGGTCAGTGAAAAGGGAGGGGCACAAGGTGATCCAGGCATGGGAGCAGGGATTCCCCTACAGTCCCTAATAAAGATCACAGTAAGTCAGGCTGTCACCCTGCAGTCCATGATGGAGCAAATATCTACCTGAAGACCATGGAGGACCCCACAGCAGAACAGGTGAATGTCTGAAGGATGCTGTGACCCCATCCTGATGCTGGATCAGACTCTTGACAGGACCTCTGGCCCAGTGCAGAGAAGAGCCCCATACTTGAACAGGCTTAATGCCAGGACTTGTCACTCCATGGGCATTCCATGCACCAGTTCCTGGAGGACTGCAGCCCATGGAAGGGACCTGCACTGGAGCAGTTCATGAAGAGCTGCATCTGTGAGAAGAACTCAGGTTAGAGACATTTGGGAAGGACTGTCTCCTGTGAGAGGAAGCCCTCCTGGGTGCAGGGCTAAAGTGTGAATAGGAAGAAGCAGCAGACAGTGTGTGATGAAATGACCACAAATTCCTTTTCCAGTCCCTCTGAACCACTCAGGTGGATAAGATAGAGAAATGGGGAGTGAAGTTAAGCCTGGGAAGAAAAGAGAGGTGGGGGAATGGTGTTCTAAAATTTTTGTTTTTTCTTTTTTCTATTATAATTTGATTGGTAATAGAAGAAATAAATTTCCTCAAGTTAGGTCTGTTTTGCCCGTGATGGTAACTGGCAAGTGATCTCTCCCTGTCTTTATCTGGATCTACAAGCCTTAAATTTTATTTTTTATTCCCCCTTGTCCAGCTGAGGAGGGGATTGATAGAGTGCCTTGGTGGGCACCTGGTGTTCTGTCAGGGTCAACCTACACACCAGATTAGATGCATGTATTGTTCTTCCTATGCCTAATACAGAGTCAATCAGAAAGAGAAACAGAATCTGAGGAAAAAGTTGGCATTGGAGCAAGCAAGTAGTTTTCCCCCAAAACACAGCTCTTCTTATTGTTATTATTTCAGGTGTTGATCAGTGACTAAGAAAATATTCTTTCTTCAACATTGCTTTGCCTTGCAATTGGCTTTTTAAAATGGTCTAACTAAGGTAGATAATTATGGTCACACTTAACCTCAGCCTACAAATATTAAAAATATCAGAACTTACTCCCTGAAGGGTAGCATAAGTTTAACCAAGCAGTCTTTCTGATGGAATCTCAATGCAGAAAATACCTATTTCACTACAGATATCATAAAGACCATGATATAATGTAACATGGCCAAATGCAAACTCTGAAAGTCCACAAAATGACTTTCAGCTTGTTGAAGTATTTTGCACATATTAATTAAACTTTAGATCACCTGGCTTAAATCAGAATAGCAGAACTACTTCAAAACTACCTTTGAAGTTTGCCTGCTGTGAGCAGGAGGCTCGAGTGCATGTCCTCCAGAGGTCCATTTCCAACAAAAAATTAGTCTGTTTCATGAAAATGACACAAAAATATTTTAACCTGGAAAGTGAATTTCTGAGGCAGAAAGAGACACTGGAAGTTCCTAAGCATTGCCTGTGTTATTCCTCAAGAGCTAGAGGCTGAGCGCCATGGTCCTGCCTCACTGTAGGCCATCCCCATCATTTAAATGCCATACAGAGCCCTCAACACGAGCCTGGGGACATGAGCTGTCTCTCCACTGAACAATTGCATTACTTTCAGAGGAAGTAAAAGCATGAAGTGTTTGAAGGTCTCTCTGTCTGAGCAGATTTGCATGACCAGTTCTTTTAGCAATCGCGCATCTCCGGCACGCCTGGGTAGTTAGATGCTCCTCAAAGATTTGCAGTGGGCAGTTTTAGCCATGCATCTTTTCATCTTTTATAGCTACACTCCTTATGTTGGAGCCATTAGCAATATCTCTAAACTCCCTTTCAATCATGTTTTACGGTGCCTGTTCAGTGCATTGAGGTACCTTTTATGGTTGAGATGACACTTTCATTATAAGCTGCTGTTTTCGGTGGTTTATGACTTTCCCCCAAAATTACCTTTGGGGGTTAAAATTTTCTCACGCTTTCTTATTCACAAGCCATCAGTGAATTTATTTAGAAAGTTTGAAGATAATGTCCACAGCTATTTCGTAGTTACCAAAACTTAGGGAAAAAAAAAAAGAAAGACAAACCACGAAGAAAAAAATCCTATTTGTGATCATTAAAAATAAAAAAACGACATATACTTTCAGCCTTCTGTAACACAAAAAAACCACAGTAGATGAAGGCTTCATAAGACACCTGTTTATTCTGACTAAATTTGGGCAAAGAAAAAAATTAAACAAAATGGAAAACTGAAAACCACTCAGATACCACTCAGTGCAGCCCTAATAGTAACAGAAGGAAAATCTACTTATGTCTATTGGAAGCTGAAGGACCCTTTTTGCTGGCTTCAGCATTTTGAGTTTCCTGAGCTTTGTTCAGTGGGCCCTTACTACAGCATCTAGAGATGCCTTTTGAATTCATAAGCCAAACAGTCACAGCCAGCAAATATATAGGCAAGTGCAGCAAAGGTGTTTATCCACTGTTCTGAAGGTATTTGCTCACTTTTCAGTACATGTGTGTTGCAGCTGGTGCTTGATAATACTTGCTGATGCCAATTATTTTCAGACTTTACTTTGGCTGAAGAACAGTAGTCACAGACTGGTCATATGCTGCTTCCAGTTGTGTCTACTTTCCTGTGCAGGGAAATAAAATACATATTGTCTTGCTTCCTTCTCAGTGCTTAAACCTGTTCTTTGGCTTTGTTTGCTTGCTTGTGTGACAGAGGCTTTCATCTGAAAACCTGAACACCGCCAGAGTGAGGCTGCTGGGTGAGATGAACACTGGCTTTGAAGTAAAGTGAAATAATCTTCACAACAAACAGCTAGATGTTATGGCCACTGCAAATCCACCTGCATTTCTTTCAGGTATGTATCAAGAGGAAAATAAATATGGTGACAGATTCACTTTAGATTATTCTCTGTGGATCTGCTCCAACGTTGGCTCCAGCCAGTGGGTCCCTTTTCATTGGCTTTAATGACTTCCCAATCAGGCTCTAGGGCCTGATTTTATGTTCAATGACCCAGTTGTTCATGATGAGGTTTCAGCAATTTCAAAGTAACTGGAGTTGCCAATCAGTTCCAGATGTAAATGGTTCACTTCCCTCATAAATTTTGCAAAAGCAGCTCCACCTACAGGATCCCCAAAATTAGTGGGAGTTAAGCAACTCCTGCAAAAGAGTCCATAAAGGCTTGCTTGAGGTTTTTGAATTTGCATTTAGCCTTCTGTTATGATTCCCCTGTGCATTTTAACCTGTGCATGACTGTCTTAAACAGCATCTCCTCCAGACATGCCATAGTACCTCTCTAATATGACTAAAACCAGAAATCACCACTCTGAGTCTAATATTCAAATTCAGGGAACGCTTAACTATACCCATTTTGAACAAAGTACTTAACTACCTTATTTTAATTTTCAATGCAAGGAAACCTGAGCAAACACACTCTCTTAAATATTAGGTAGAGATAAATGGTCTCAGCAGCCTGATCCAAACTGATAAAAACTCTTTCCCCCACAACAGAGGCCAAGAACAAGATGACTGTTTCTCCTTAAAAGGCAAGTTTTACTTCATCCTGCAGAATGATATGCTGTATTTAACGCTTCATTTTAAGCTGCTTTGAGCTAAAATGAATATAAATACCCAATGGTCATTCTCTTTATTAAACTGGAGCTACACAAAGGACTAATAATCTGGTTGTCTTGTTGTTCAGTCTAATTATAGTAGGGAGTGTGAGGAATCCCTTGTGCCCCCTAACTTTGGATGAAAACAATTAGTCTGCAGGTTTCCTTTTTTGGCTTTTTTTATTATCATTATTGCAATTAATAAACTTCATCTTCCTCTGCCACAGCCTACTGAAGTGTGCACCGCAAACCAGGAGAGAAAAGGGAAATTAGGTATTATGTCTTTTTCATGTGATTTCTGCCTTGCTTTATGGATAAGATTTCTTTTGTATATGAGGGTGGTGAGCTCAAAGCCAAGATCCTGTAGAAGGATATTAGAACTAAATGCTCAAAAATTTTTTTGATAATGGAGGTTGCTGTCAACATTTCTCAAGAACAGGCCAAGCACAAACCTTGAAGAGGGGCCCTAGGGAGTGATTTATAGTACAGACTGATACAGTAAATGCAATTTGTTTTAATTAAGGCGATAGCTTATTGCATAATTCACATTGTGCTGGCTGGAATGACCGCACCAGGCAGTTTTGGAGAAATACAAGCCATTCTCATAAATTCCATTAACTGTAATGCAGCAAATGTTGCAGGAAACAGAATTTCATCAAGAAACATAAATGCAACATTCCTACTTCTCACAAGTTTAGGCCCAAACTAATTCTGCAATATGTCTTCAGCTTTCAGCTCCTAAATATTATAAAGTATAGTTTTACACTCCCTTTTCCTGATACACTTAAGAAACCTGCAAATATGATCAGCATTCAAAACATCCAACCCAAATCCATAAGTAGCAGCAAACAAGCTGGTGCAGAGGAGGCACACAATTCCAAGTCCCTCCAGCTGATCACGGTCCCTTGACTTGCAGCAGTTGTTATGCTGAAGTACTGTAGCCTACAAGGCACAAATAATATGATTTTGAAAAGCGATTACAGTTTTTATTTGGGTGAAGCTGAGGTGCCTGTGCTGTTCAAAATGAGCACACCAAGTTGATTCACTCCAGCTTTGGCTTTGGTACTTCCAAGTTTAATAGCCCTCAAAAAATCCCATACGCTTATTGAAAAGTGACTCATGAAATAATGAAACAGAAATACGATTAAGCAGAATTCAGTTTGCCTGGGTCAGCCTAATACTAGCATTATCAAATGTTTTTGGAGATAATTTTGCAACTTTTACCGTCTTTTAAAGTCACTTTGTAGTCCTAAGACAAATATAAATCACTATACTGTCCAGCACACAGGTTGTATAATATATGTATAGAGTATAGCATTATAAATAGAATGAACAGAGGTAGAAAGCAGCTAGGGATCTGGATAAAAAGGGTGCCATTTAGTTGTTAAATATTTACTATTTCAGATGAATCACTCATTGCACTTCAGTTACTCTAGTCCCAGAAAACTGCAAAAATCAAATACTTGAATGAAAATAACAACAAACATCTTAACACGTTAGTGAGGTAATTAAGAAGAGAAGGAAAGGAAGTAAAGAAGAAAGATCTCAGATCAGCACTGGAATTCATGATTAGACACATTCCTTAATGAAACAATGATAGCCCAAACAGATGCAAGAATCTGATTCCTAATACCCTGTCATGGAGTTAGCTCACTTAAAAACAACTGTTTAAAACTAATATGTCTGTCTATTCTGTCTATCAGCAATAGCTGCAGGTTTCCAGAAATCTATTTACAATCTGAGGATAGGTTTTTGAAACAAACAGGGTGAGCCACCCACACTAGCCAACAGAGAAGTGAATTTAGATGTGACCTTTCTGTGCAAAGATGCAAAGCATAGCTAATGTTGTAAGAAAGCTGCTTTTCTAAGGTAGGTAGCTGCGGCAACCTGCTGTGAAGACTTTAAAATGTGACAGCCCTGAATGCATGGCTGCTGATGTCAACAGAAAAGCTTTCAAAGTCTCTAGTGAACTGGGGTGATCCCTAGATCACAGTGGCCCACTCTTTGGTCTTGAGCTACAGGAAGTTGGCAGGGCTCCTGCCCCGAGTCTACTGCATGGGGCTGTGGCAGGAAAAAAGCAGTGGGGTACATGTTGGACTATCTGAATCACTTTTTGTGAAGCAAACTGACAGAGACTACTGAAGCTGAAATTTCCACCCTGTCTGGACATGCAGTGGCATTGCCAGCCCAGCACCATCTGGCAGTGGTGCTCTACAGGCATAGTCAGCAATTGCCTTCTGCCAGGGGTAACTGGGTCACCCCAGAGCCAGCCCCAGGACTTTCCAGCAGACCAACAGCACTGACAGATGGAGGGCTTAACTTCAACAAACCTTTTAGTCTACATCTGTGTGAACAGAAACGTTTCAAATAAAAAATGATAGGCTAGCAATTCTCATGTTCAGCTTCAGTTTTCCCTTCCAACTGGCTGGTGAAAAAACACTCCTGTCTGTGTTGTTTCTTCCTCTGGTGCTTGCCTTATCTATTTATTTTCTTCTCTGCTGGAAGACATGGAATTGTTCTCTGTATTTGGGCAATGCCATGATCCCAATTTAAGGAGGGAGAAGAGGAAGATTTCAGTGCCACCAGGCTAAGAGGGAATGTCAATTTATAATAAGTTGGTGGCTGTGCTCTTTCTTTCCCCTCCCACTCTTCTGCCTGTGATGTGGCGTTATCAGTCTGTCTCCTCGTCTTTCTTTTGGAGCATCGTAATTATACCAGCAAGCCAGAGCTGTTTTTGAGTGAAGTTCCTCACTGCATTATACATGAGTTTGGAAACAAGAGGAGTTCGTTCTGAATCCCACTTAGCCTCATGAACTTTTGCAGGTGAATTTCAGGCCTATTTGGCTGGATAAAGCTGAAGTTTGAATTATTGAAACAACAGGGGGGTGCTTTGGATCTCCTCTGCCAGTAAGTCTGAGGGAGACAGAGTTTTATTTTCAGCCTTATTAAAACTTCTCTATAGAAGGGAAGTCGATCTTTTCAATTGCTCTTAATCTCCAGAGAAATCTCCCACTGATCCCTAAAATGCCGAACTTGCAGTCCTAGAGCAGTTTTTAACCTGCAGTGCTGGAACGTTTCTAATGTTTCCAACACTGCCTAAATGCATCTCCCTTTGCCCATTACCCTGCTGTGGCTGGATGCTGCCAAAGCCTACCACGGTGTTAATTTGCACAAAGACAATACCTGTTGTCCACAGACTTCTGGGACCACCTGTACCAACCTGTTCTAAATCCTGAGATCCTGGGTATTTGATAGGGATGCTGAACCATAGGCCCACAACAAATTTCAGGCCTTTTTACTTTCAGAAGCAAGACACCCCTCGCCTAACTCTGGGAACTGGATTCAGTTCCAGCCTGCACACATCTACTTCAGACAAATGTGGGGGTTTTTTTGTTTTGGTTTGGTTTTTTGTTTTTGGTTTTTTTTTGATGTGGCTGCCTCCAGGTTTTGACAGGCAGATTAGCCACATTTCCTAGAGCAACGTGTCATGTTCATCTTCAAACTGCTGCCTGGACAGGACCCTTCTGAGCCCAGGCTGGTGAGGCGGTGGCAAAGGGAAGGGTCTGAAAGACAAAGAAGCAGCACAGGCGGTGGCAAAGGTAAGGGTTTGAAAGACAAAGAAGCAGCACTCCTGGGAGAGACGGGCTGCTAGGATCTGGGAGCAAACTTTGCGTGATGTGGGTAAGATTTCTCTCCTGCCCGTGAGCCGGCGAGCGGGGCTGCGGCAGAGGCTCCGCTGGGAAGAGATGTTCCGCCTGAGGGGATGGAAGTGGAGGAGGACAGGGAGGGGATGGGGGGGAGTTGTCAGCCCCTGAATCAAACTGAGTTTTTGCCAAGACAAAAGACAACATCCCGCCCAGTAATCGGAAGGCATCAACTGAGTCTTACCTGCACTTTTAAAGTGCGCTGTTTAAAGATGATGAGCGTGAGATTAACAGCCTTTGTTTTCAGATCCTAGCTGCCTCGGTTCCCTGGCCTAGAGTGATTCTTTATCTCAGTTGCCAGCTTTGCATGTTATTCAGTTCAACTTAATCGCAAAGATCCACAAATCAAGCGATTTCAGGCTGGGGGCTCTGCCTTGTAAAGCCTTCGCGCGCGTCAGCAAACAGGATTTTCTTGCACTTCCTCGTGGTCTTAACAAAGACATTTGCTCTCAGTTTACCGAATTTACATAGTGCAATTTGGGCATTTCACAGTGATGTTTGCATGAGGATCGTTTTGAAGTCAGGGAGATCGTGTGGCCTATATGAATGAACTGGGTTAGCCCTGCATAAACAGTTTGCACCCATGTTGGAAAGCTCGTCGTCTAATGTCTAAGAAAATAAACCCTATTCAGAGTCAAGATCTGCCGCTGATTTGAAGGGGTGGAAGTCTTGCACACCTAAAGGTTACAGGAAGAATTACAGTGACAGAAAATCCCATCCTAATACTAGGTTATTAAACTGAGTTATTGTGGAACATTCACCATGATTACTGCATATATATCCACAGATCTTCATGCATAATCGCCAGCACATCTCAGTGCACATGGTTTACCAGAACATTCAAATGTGGGAGAAAACTTAGAAACGTTTAGGTTGGAAAAGATCTTTAAGACCATCAAGTCCAACTGCTGACCCAGCACTGCCAGGTTCACGACTAAACCATGTCCCTCAGCACCACATCTACACGGCTTTTAAATACAGCCAGAGGTGATATGTCAACCACTCCCCTGGGTTGTGTGTTCCACTGCCTGACAAACCTTTCAGGGAAGAAATTTTTCCTAATATGCAATCTAAACCTCCTCTGGTGCAACTTGAGGTCATTTCCGTCACTCGTAACTTGGGAGACAGACCCCAACCTCCCTACAATTTTTTCTCAGGGAGTTATAGAGAAGGGCTCCTCTCAGCCTTGTTTCCTCCAGTCTAAACACCCCCTGTTCCCTCAGAGGCTCCTCATAAGACTTGTGCTCTGGACCCTTCACCAGTTTTGTGGCCCTTCTTTTTTCTTGCTCCAGCCCCTCAATGTCCTTCTGGTAGTGAGGGGCCATAAACTGAACACAGGATCTGAGGTGCAGCCTCACCAGTTGCAAATACAGGAGAACAAAATCACTGCCTTATTCCTGCTGGCACACTCTTGCTGGTACAAGCCAGTTTGGCCTTCTTGGCCACCTGGAGACAGGCTGGCTCATGTTCAGTCTCTGTCTACCATCATCCACAGGTCCTTTTGCTCTGGTCAGCTTTCCAGCCACTCTTCCCCAAGCCCGTAGCATTTTCCTGAGGTTGCTCTGACTGAAATGCACTTGGCCAGCACTTGGCCTTTTTGAACCTCATACAATTGGGCTTGGCCCATGGATCCAGCCTGTCGAGGTCCCTCTGCAGAACCTTCCCTCAAACAGATCAATGGTTCCTCCTAACATACTGTGTACAAACTGACTGAGGGCACACTTGATTCCCTCATCCAGATAATTGATAGAGATATTAAACACGAGTGACCCCAGCACTGAGCCCTGGCGAACTCCACTGGTTACTGGCAACAAACTGGATTTAAGACCATTCACCACAACACTTTGGACCTGTCTTTTTACCTAGCAAGTAGTACACCTGTCCAAGCCATGAGCAGACAGCTGCTCCAGGAGAATGTTGTGAGAAACAGTGTCAAATCTTTATTAAAGGCTAGGTAAACAACATTGAATCAGAGAACATTATGAAGCTGGACTCAATTGCCTCTCAGTAGATATTATACAATAAGAGTACTTTTATAAGATATGCAGACTCAAGGATATATGGCATATAAATGACTAAAAATCTGTGGACTTTTTTTTTTTTTTTTTTTTTTTTTTCCCAGTTGCTGCATTCAGTGGAGAGAACTTAGTGTAAAAATTTAAATTATGTATGATTTTGGGTCAAGGAACACTGGCTGGTCTTAACTAAAAATATTGCCCTTCTCGTTTGATCCTGGGTCAAAGCTCAATTGTTGGTGAATTCTTGTTTCAAAGTAATATTTAAATTTTTATCTAAAACTTGACCTGATTTCTAAAAGGTCATAAACAGGTTAAATAATCCCCCTGCAAACTGAACACAAATGTATATTTCATGTAAAAAGTACATTTTCCTAAAAAAAATAGGAAAAGAAAAAGACAGACTCACACTAGAGAGCACTCTCAAATGTACAGGTGATTCGTATAATTTTAGCAGAAATAAGCAGAGAGATGTAAACCACAGAGACTTTCAGGCCTTCTGATCCACCATTATTATGTATCTAGCAGAGATCAATGCCTCAAATAAAAGTGTAAAATCCCCTGAAATGCCCCATTAAAGACTGTACATTTGATAGCGATTAGTATATGGATGTATTACTTTCTATGTCTTATTATCTCCATCTAATGTGATGTTACCAATACAAGTTTCTGAAATCACACAAATTTGTGCAGAATTGCACTGGGAGAAAGTAGAGAAGACATCTATACTCCAAGAAGCTTTCCTGTCTATCAAGTGGGTGTCCTTATTCCTTCAGGATAAATCACTCTTGCCTAAAAAATCAGTTTCTTCTGGGGGAGTTTTGGCAAAACTTTGCACGATCATAACCAAGTTTTTAGGGCACGATGCAAAGGGGCTGTGGTTGCTTGGTACTGAATGGGTATGTAGATAGGCATAATGGACCTTTCAAATTGGAATTTGGCTCTGGAAAAGATGTTAACTATTGCAGCCCTCCCCAAAGTGCCATGTTATCTGTAATGGCCACACGCTTATGGTTATAGGCTGCAGGTTGTGCCAAGGAATTAGGCACTGAGCTGTGTCACTGGAGCTATGAAAACTGATTTCTATGAAGCTGGAAGATTCATTGCTCAAAACTGTCTGAAAACAAAGAAAGGAAAGATGGGTTTCTTGTTGCTTCTTGGTGTCTTGGAAAGCCTTAACATTTTATTCAGGTTCGTTGTCTGTGCTGCTCATCAGAACCTTTACCACACAGGGTAAATGAATAAGGGGATAATACAGGGAACTTCTGTCAGGGTGAGAAAACCCATCTTGTCTGGTTATCACTATTCCAACACCAGCACCTCTCTCACAGATAGTGAGAGAGGATTGTGGGTAGAAGAGATACTATACTTATTTACATGTGGGAATCAAAACCTCCCTCACCTGCTCCACCCACAGCAGCTTTAGAAAAACGGTTGTTCCCAGATCCTTAAGGAAGAACTTGCTTGTTGGGAGAAGCTGTGAGTCTCCCAGGATTCCTTTCCCATGGACCTATACAAACATGAAGAGCACAGTCTCACCCCAAGCTGACTAATGATTCAAACCAGAAGCAGGCACGAGGAAAGGTGGGAGGAGAGATGCTTTGCAATGGCCTCATTTCTGAACACACCCCATATTCCCTGGGAGAAGGATGTCAACCCTTTTTTTTCTCCTTTTCCCTTGCTGAGTGATAATTTCACTCCTAGTGCAATAAATGTGGATGCAATCACCTTTCATAACCGATCAAGTCTACAGGCTACATTTCATGGCTGCTGAAGTAAAAACAGTGGCATTGCTTTGCCCCTCTCTCCCCACAGAGACAGCTGAAGCCTCGGTGGTCTCATCGCATCATCAGGCTTGTCAGCACAAAACCACATCCCTCAGCAGTTTCTATTGACTCTATCTATAACTGAAGCAAGCTGAGAAAAACTCATATTTCCCAGTTTGACGCGTTTTTTACCAAAAAATATTTGGGACCTGAAATCAATGCCTCCTTCTCTAAGCACACAGGTGCGTTCATCGGCACTACAGGAGAAACTGCTGGCAGCTTTATCAAAGCTGTTACCAGAAAAGAGACATCCTACCCTCTGAGCTTCAGAGCAGTCTGTCACACGTCTTTCCCTTATGCTTGCTTTTCCATACCAGCTTTAAGGAAAGGCAAAATTAAACACCAGACAAGATGCAAGCACAGCAGCATACTCAAACATATACACACTGCATGCAAACCCAGCTATGACCACACACCCATACATATAGGTGCTCAGGCAACCTTTCCAAGGCTGGTAGTGAAGACCATTTTCTGGGGAGTTTGAATACCTCCTAGTGAAAAGCCTGTTTTGCCTTTGACAAAAGTTGCTCTTCTGTTACAAATAGGGGCTATTCATTTAAGATGTTTTTTGAGGTGTCAAACATAAAAATGAGATGAGATGAGACGTCAATCGGGGCCCAGGGGTACAGAGAGGGTGAGACAGAGAGCCTGAAAAATGCTTTTGAGGCAGGCAGCTTGTTTAAGCAGAGACCGTGTGTTGGCCAGCTGGATCTTTGGAGAAAAAAGATGAATTTCTATCCATTTAAACATGAATAAGGTGAGATGAAGGGAGGGGGAAAATCCATGAAGGTGAAGAGCTTTTTTTTTTTTTCCTCAGTTGTGATGGATGGTTTAAGCCTGAAGTACGGAGCCTCCCAGTGAAGAAAATATCTATAGTGATTTTGATAAATAAATGCTTAGACCTTGCAGTTGCCACCTTGATGTTGGAGAGAAAGTTTACATTTCGTAGTGTAGATTTTTTTTGCACAGGGCTCAGAAGGACCAAGATGGGGACATTCCTGCCAATCTTTCATTAAAAAGACAGATACATTGTTGGGCATCATTTCCCACTATGTTTACACAAGCAAAAATGGAGCAGCCACAGAGACTGATCTCAAGATACAGACAGGCAAGCTTAGGGTGGCATATAAGGGTGCCAAGTGCTTTGAAGAGGAAAAGAAATGGGCTACTTTATCCAGAGTGCCTTCTCTCTTTCCTTGTATTTGATGCATGGAGCTATGGCCTGGATGATATAAAAGCTTCTTTTATGGTTCTATGAGCAAAAACCTTTGAAATAGAAGTGAACTTCCAAACCTCAAAATGTTTGTTAATGAAGACACACAATGGTGCCATGTATTGAGCTTGCAGGGTTTGTGAGGTGCAAGAGTTCCTTTGTTCACATATTACAGGGGTTGGGTTGAGGTGGTCCCCAAACTTTTTCTTCCCTTCTGACTGCAGGCCAAAACCTAGAGGAGTCTGACCACTGACATAAAAATATTACTGTTTCTGTGGCAGAGCACCGGGGGATGCACTAAACAGTATTGCAGTTCTGTATGGTTTTGCGGGAAACTGAAGAAAAATTTTCAGTCCCATTGCAACTATGATTGGCAAGACACAATAGTCCAAGCTTGAATGTGCTTCAGATCATAACAAATGAAATGTGCACATGAAAAAGAAGCCTTTGAAGCATTACCCAAACTTCTGTTTTACACTCCAGAAATGTTTCTAGTGCTGGTCTGGAAAAGTGTGCTAGGCAAGTGGAGTGTAGTCTGTCACTGATTCTGATTTCTACAAGAGCAATGTTTCTCCCCCTGGAGCTTTCCTAGTCCTGCCTTCGCCAGATTTAACACTGCTTTGCTGATGAGATGTGAGCAGATCAGAAGTGTCAAGCTATGTCTTGGAGATACTAGACTTGGGCACTCCTGTCAGGCCACGAATTAGAAATGAGCATTGTTGGATTTCCAACACAATTTTCATTAAAAAAAAAAAAAAAAAAGAAAAAAGAAAAAGGAAAAGAAAAAACAGAAAATAATAATGAAAAAAAAAAGGCATTTCTTAGCTTTCAGAATACTGGGCATCTGCACATATCACTTGTCCCCTGACTCCTCTTCCCAAAGCCTATTGAGATAGTACCATATGAGCACATGGGAAAGGGCAAATGAGGGCAAAGACATATTCAAGTGGAACATATATTCAGTCCTTTCATTCACTTCCCCAGCATGGGGATTCCTGATGAGAATAGCCACACTCTTACAAAAGGCAGCTGTAATTCCTCTCCCCTGATCCTGCCCAACAATGAAGGGTTTGAGCCTGCTCAGAGTCATTGTGGAGCTGCAGAAGAGCAGATAGAAAAGACAGAGCTAAATGGAGAACACAAACACATCTCCAAGCTATACTAATGAGAACATAACTAATATGTTACATATTCCCAGCAGCACAAAGGAAGCCTAAGGGAAGCACAGGCAGTCAGAGGTATTATTTCACTAGCTGTAAGCTAGTTTTATTCACACAAGGGTCTGTGTATTTAAGTTCCTCTGCTGGTTTCCTATGCCCTCAGAAATGCCCCAAACTTTGAATCTGAGACTAAACTGCTTGGCTGGCTGTGCAAATCTTCATCAAAACCTGGGATCCAAGGTATAGAGGGAGGGGTGAGCTTTGGTTCAAAAAAGGTGTGGAGAAAGTCTTGAAAACCTACAGAACCCCTTTATTCCCTCTGAAGTTTGCTCAGTTCAGTTAGTAACCAGAGCACTTCTAAGAGCCTCCAGATTCATCCAAGCTGCAAGATGAAAGGAGGGTTAGAAGGAAGGCTATAAACAAGATATATATCTATTTTTTCCCCTCTGCAGCAAACTGTGGCAGAAGCAGCACGCAGACAAGAATGCAGATGTCTGTGTCATTTGCTTCCCAGTATATCAGGGGAATGACAGGTCAGCGCTTGGGTTTGCAGTGATTTGCATTTCTAAGCTGAGCAGGATGACAATTTGAGGTGGCATGACAGCAGGAAAAGTTTGTAGCCATATTGGTCCTTAAGCTGGGAACAGGACAGGCAATGTGACATCCCTTATTGGGCCGGTAGGCAGAAGCATTCAGGTTCCATAAGAGGATGCTCATCCTAACACCTGAAAAAGATGTAAGGAAGCTTTTCTATTGGACCTGTCACAGGATTTACTTATTGTCTGTGAGAATGATAATAGTGAGAGGAAGACAAGAAACAGAATTTTATTTTGCTCTTTCACCCATAGTGTCACATGATCCTCACCTCACTTTGCAGATGTGGATGCAGCACAGCCTCGCCTCCTTCCCATATTGATGCAGGCCCTTGTTGCAGAAGGGATGTGCCAAAAACCACTGTCACAGGGACTCACTAGTAGACACCGTGCAAGATCACCCTTCCAATTGTCTTTCCATTTGCACACTGGGGTTAGCTAACTGTCTTCATCAGTGTTTTACTGCAGCAACAATTAATTTGTATTAACAAAGTGGTCTTAGTGAGGGATGGGTGCAAGCTGGAGGGAGAGGACTGAGACATTGGGCAGAGACAGAGCAGATTTCTTTCAGCATTGCTCTTCCCTGCTCCCCCTTGCAGATCCTATTGATGTCTGACACTGCTCTACAAACAGACAAGTAGTGCTTGTCAGTCTTCTTGGGTTTTGCACTCTGTCCTTGGAGGATAGTTGCCCTTAAACAAAGGGTCTTAAGCTGGTGGATGGAGAGGGAAAAAATGAATGAAATTTTTTCTCAGCTGTGATCAGGGACATCAAAAAATGACCCAAGTTTACACTTGCAAGAACCTCTGTGAGAATGTTTCTACAGTTTCTAATCAGAACACGAACTTTTGAGAGAGGAAAAATTCATGAAAAATGTGAAAGTTTTTCTACCAGTTGTAGCCAAAGTGGAAGATATGGTCCAAACTGAATAACATAAATCACCTCAGGCCTTCTGGCTGGTCTGCTACGCAGGTGGCTTGTTGGCCAGGGGGAAAAAAAAAGTTACATGAAAATTCCCTTACTATGCAGGCTGCAGAGGCTTCCCTGCTTTGTTCTTCACGTCATGTTTAAGGTATTCTTCTTCTGCCCAGTGGAGCATCTCCACTGACTTATAGCAGCTGGAGAGCAGACCCCTGGGCAGATATGTAGTTGTCTCTTGCTGAAGCAGCTGATGTATTTCATCCCAGAGGAAATTGCCTTTGAGTACCTTATAAAGCAAAACCACAGTGTACATAGGAGCATGGTTTGAACTCCTAAGTCAAGCAAAAACCCATGGCAGGGAAGAAAGATTTAGCTGGATAGGAATAAAGAAACTGTGCTTTGGAGCTTCTCAAGACAATTGGGATATGCTATGGGGAATATTGTAGTGTAAAGGACTAGGCAAATATAGGGTATCATAACTATTATTTGAAAATATCTGTATCTAGAAACCCCAGCTCTGCCATTAACTATAACATGAGCCCATCTGAGTTTCACAGAGCTTAGCACTGCAAGAGTTTGGGAATACATGGTCTATCTCTTTCTTAAGCAGTCTTAATCACATTTATTTAGTTATTTC
This sequence comes from Heliangelus exortis, assembly GCF_036169615.1. Classification (NCBI taxonomy): domain Eukaryota; kingdom Metazoa; phylum Chordata; class Aves; order Apodiformes; family Trochilidae; genus Heliangelus; species Heliangelus exortis. The sequence continues at coordinate 8,354,727 of NC_092454.1, read as the reverse complement.
AAATGGCAGTAGAAATGATGCGAATTTACCTAGTCCTCAAATAATTTAATGCATTTATTACAGAAAATAACGTTAAAGGCAGAAGGAAAGAAAGCGGAAGAAAAGAGCCCAATTGAGACAGGGTTTGTCTATAAATCTCCACTTGCAGAAATAAACCTGCTCCAGAAGGACTAAAGTGCTGGGCAGTGAGTTGTAACTGGCTAATGGCAAAGCTCTGTCAGAGTGAAGTGCTCTGGTTTTGAGCCCACAGAAATCCAAAGGGGCAGGGAGGGGAAGATATTTTTTTTAGGTCATTTAAGGTTTAAGTGGCTAAGAAATCTTGCTTTGTGCTGGAAAGAAGGACTTTAAGGTGAACAGCTACTCTCTAGAGCTAAGCATTGGGCAGTTTTGTAGCTTCCAGTGTGGTTTCTCATGGGTTTTGCACTATGTGATTTTGGTACAAGGGAAAAAAAGTACCTTGTCAGAGCTGACCTCTTGTGGGTTAGAGTGTGACTGCAGCAGTGCTAATGCCTCACACTCTGAGACTTCTTGAATCAGGACAGTGGTTTGCAGGAGCAAAGCATGCAATGGTCTCACCTTGCAAAAGTATATTGTACCTCTGGTCCTCACTCTCACACTTCCCCCAAAGTCATCTGTCTCCACTACTTTACTTATAAATATACAGAACTGGCCATCCCCTGTCAGGGAATTCCAGAAAATGCAGTAGTGCTTTTAATTTAACAGCTTCTCTCTGAAACATTGTCTGGGTATTACAGCAATTACAAAGACGAGGCACAGACAAATCTGTCAGTCTAGCCTTCCTAAGGCTTCTTACACACTATTTGAAGTCCACCCTGAATTTCCTGTACCATGACAGGACCAAGTGCTGCTGAGAGTTATGTTGGTGTAAATCTGAAACACCGCTGCTGATTTCAGGATAGCTGGGCTGGATCTGTACGAGCCTGGACAAAGTGTTCAAGGAAGCATGTATTTTTCAGAGGCACTTTTGTTCTGTCCAAGTGTCTATTTCCATCACGTTGTCTTGTCAAGCTTGGAAGTGTGATAACTATTCAGGGTAGAGGGACCTGCCTGTTTTTCAGGCTGCCTCAGTGGGGGGAAGTGCAGTGACCAAGAGTGAACATCTTTGTTCTCTGGTAGAGCACTCACTGCCTGGACTAGGTGACACAAAGCACCAGCCTTGTGTTAACCCAAAGATGACACAAGGCTTGCATAACTATAACTCCGAACAGTAAGCTTTCACAGGAAAAGCATTCCCAACATGTCTTGTTCCACTGCACCACCAAGAAGTTCAGATAAATTGGTGGGGGATAGTTTAAAGGACCTACCCTCTCACTGCTCATTCTGTGTACTGATGGTGCATTCCAGTTTGCTGGGGCTGCATGGTCACAGCCTGACTGCTCTCCACAACAGGGAGGGGCAATTTGAGGCATTTTTTTTTCTGCTTTGGGAAATTGAAAGGCATCTCTGTACACATGCATATGTGTGCCTCTTATGTATGTGAATGCATAAAGAAACATGCATGGTGTTTAGTTTGGCAGAGCCCAAAGGTGTGTCTCTATTTTGGTATGTTTTTTCTCCTCTGCAATAGCATCTTTTTCTGTGCATGTCCAACAGTTATATCTTTCTCCTTTCCAGCTGTAATGGAACTTTCAGTCCAGAAGAAATAAAAAGGAGAAAAGAGAAATAGAAGAGTGAGGGAAATACAAAGAGCTGAGTGCCAGCGGCTGCTGTCCTGAGATTCCTTTTGGCTGTCCCTTTTCCAAGAAAACCACAGTAGAGCAGTGTGCCAGGGCTTGATGTCAGATTCCCCTGCCATGAAAGGGGTGGCTGCTTGTGAAAGATGTCTAGGAATGACACAACCATCTATATAACTCACCTTATGTCTACAGAAAGAAGATGATTTAGAACGAGCAAAACACAGTTTTCTTCCTTCTTCTTTTTTCCTATGGCATGGCAGACTGGGCCTTTTGGACATCCTCAGTGCTAGTCTTGGTCAAAAAACATGGTCCTTCCTTGCATAATTTGTGCTTTCCAGCAGTTACAGCAATGTTTTAGGATTTGGGAGGTCTGGAATTAGGCTCTGTCACAAATTTCTGTCACCTGTGGTAAACCACTGTTTTCTTCAGCAATGAATTTTTTGTGACCAGCTTTCCTTACTTTTCCACAAAAAACAACAGGATTTGCTCCATCCCTGAAGTGAGGCATGTGTGCATATTCTTGGTTATACCAGGGGAAATTGTTCAGCATGTTTTAGTGCCTAAGCTGAGCTCAAAGCAGATGATTTTGGAGTGGGTCTCGTCTGGGTGTAACTGTTTCAGATGGAAGTTGTGCTGAAATGGGTGCATAAAAGTGTTTCCTTCACACCTTGCAACAACTTCCTTGCTATTCCAGTCTGCACTAAACATGCCAAAATTCTTTCCTAACGACCACAGTGAAACTTTGACCCTAAAGATAATACATAAAATCTATTTTAAGGATGCTTTCTGCTGTCAAGTCAAGGAGTGTGAAGGGCTTCATCATGCTTCCTGAGCTAGTAACCCAGTAAGTGCTTCTGAATTGCAGACAAAATGTTTTTCTGTCTATGCTTGTCTGCACCCCGGAGAGAGAAAAGTGAGAAGGAGCAAGAGAACCCAGTTCTTGAAGAATAGCCTATTATTGAAGAGGGCAAATTCAGAGAGGATCTGGACTAGGAAGTCAGCTTAGAGAAGGCTATCTCAGATATGACAACCAAGCTGGACTTACAGCATCAATGTGGAAAGCTGCTGAAGGCCAAGCTGCAGGACTCCTAACATAGTTACTCAGTAGGTATGGACTCTGAGCAGCCTTACAGACAACATTAACCACTGAAGAAGTCATTGTTTGGGAGTTGTGACTTACAGGTGCTGCTTCACTGCACTTTGAAATTGTGCTTTGCACTTCACAATTGCACTTTGCTGCAATTCTAAGTCCATACACTTTGCTTTTACTGGGTATATAAAAAGAACAACCCTGGAACAGTCTGACTGGAAGACAAATAAAACCTTTTACTCGATTTTTTGGTTGCATTTTATGATTACTTAGTGTGAAAATTCATGTCTGTGATGCCTACATATGGATGCATTTTTGCCTTTGTAAATACACACAGAGCCTATCATATATGCACATTTGGACATAAACATATACACAAAGTACAGAATATTTATGAATGTTACATATATACATATGCACACACATCTGTGTCTGTCTGTCTGTCTATCTGTCTATGTTCTTGAAATACTCACATTACAAGCATAATTTCCCTCTTCACCATTGCTGCAAGCCTTTTTTCTTATCTCCTCGGAAAACACCTCTAGTGCCTCATTCTGGTGCCCAATTGGCCTTATCATTAAGATTTTTTTTAACTAATGTCTAAGCTAAATGTTTCCTTTTTAGGATTCAAGCCATTGCTTCTTGTTATATGTCTCTCAATGATGTCTACATAATATGGATTGACACAGTAGTCAGAGATGGTTTCAAAAGAAGCAAATAGCACACATTAAGGAATGGAAATACAGGAACGAGTCATATAAAAGTATCCATCTATCTGTGTGTATTTTTCTCTCTATGTGCAGATGGACACCAAAACCATTTCAAGTAGACACACACAATGAAATCAGACTGCTGTGTTTTCAGGATTTACAACATTTAAATACTATATACCCAGAAGAGCCATATTATTTCAGTCCCTGGATATCCCAGACTACTACAGCTGAATGTCCTTGCAGACCCCAGTAAGTTGTGGCTGACTGAAACTCTTGTCTATTGCTAACTAGGTCAGTCATGCTCACTTTACAAACTGGTGATCCCTGCTTTTAAATAGTGAAATTTAGGTGAGATAAATCCCACCCAAACCCTGTAAAGCTGTAGGTGTGAAACTAGTCATTGTTTTAATTATGTACATTTGTAGGATCTGGTGAAAGAGGCCTGCAGGCCCTGATTAAGATCTCTGTTTGCTGCTCTAATGCAAAACAGTATTATTAACAGTGTTAGTAATAAGCAGTACAGAAAGCAGGTCCTTGGAACAGGTTATCAGAGCCCGTGAAGACTTTAGTAGTTGAATGTTTGTAGAGTACTTTTTGATCTTAAAAAAAACCGTTCAATTGACTTACTTATTATGGCCTCAACTCCACTAGTCATGTCTTTTTCTTCCTCACTCACTTTTCTAATTATTTACAGAGTAAGTCATGGGTTGGGGATGGCACTTGACTTTGCTCAGACAGGGTATGATTGTGTAAATACTGAGAGTGAGCAGTAAGGGCTAATTTTAATATATATAATATAGCTATTGAGGCCAGAGTTCACTTTCTGTTGCAGGTGATTGGGGTGTAAAATGAAAAAAGCAGTGGAAGGCTAATGCTGCTAACAAGAATTTTTCTTGTTGGTGCTTAGAAATGTTTAAGTATAATCATTAGACAGAAGTTATCACTGTTTTAATGAACGATTTGTTGCACAGTGATGCCCAAACTGAAACTCTTTGATCATCACAGTAGACTCTTCCAATCTTTCTGTTCCCAAAGCCTATTAGAATAATTTAACTCACCTCAAGTTACAGCACAGCTTGTTGTTACTGGAAATTAGCTACCTTGTCCAATCCAATTTCAAATTAGACAACATAATCAGAAGAGCCTCTGCCACTTCACTGGAAGGACCATACTTCTACCATCAAAAAAAATCTCATCATTCTCGTGATCTCCCTGAAGTTTTCTTCATTCTCAGACTTCCCTTAATTGCAATTTGTTTGGTCCTCACAAGAATGTCAGAGATTCAATTTGCTTTCTCACATTCATATGGAGTTACTCTGTCTCCACTGTTTGAAGTGGTAAGTAGCTCTCCTTGCATATTTTTGCTATTCCTTTCTGACTTGTCTGTCCAGTTACACTTGGGGTTTTTTGGCCTCTAAAAGAGGACAGTCTTCTATACACTATGTAGAATCACAGGTACACACAGCTGGACCTTGATTCTGCATATGTCACATATTTACTATAGAAATATTAAAATCTGGGAGCAGCTTTTTCAAAATGATTTCATGGCTCCGTGATTCATGCATGATGTAATTCTGGAATGACAGAAGACAAACTGACCTCAAAGGCTGGACTACATGAAAATGAAATATAAGCAGTATCTCTTCCTTCTAATCTTAGACTCTTATAAAACTGGAAACAAGGTGCTTCATCTCCTTCTTGTATCTGACATAAGAGGGATAGAAAATGAACATTCAACAAATTCTGTTTCTGAAGATTACCTTCCACAAATCGGAATATGAGATCTTAACTTTGCAGCTGTACATTGATAAAAAAGTCCTGTTAGATCAAGATATATCTGCTATAATCCTGTATCCACAGCTGTACTGCACAAAAAACCCAAACCAAACCAAAAAAAAAAACCCCAAAAACTCAACAAAAAACCATCAAAAAAACCCACCAAAACAACCAACCCAACCCAAACAAAGAAAAAGCAAAGGAAAAAATGTGTCAGAGAACCCCATAATGAGCTTATGTCAGTTTGGGCCAGAGAGATTTTGCCACGACAGTTATCTCTGTAGAAAAAAACCCAAAAAAAACAACACAGGGTTGAAAAAAAGAAATTGATGTGTGCCTGGAAACACATGCAGAGCTGAGATGCTGTAAAACAACACTTCTTTCACGGAGACTTTCTCATCCCATTGGTTAGGCTACTATCAAACATTGCATTTGAATGCTATTGGGTATATTGTGGTTTCTTTTGTTTCTTTGTTTCTGGATGGAGACCTAGTTATCTAATATTGGGAAAAAGGGAAAGAAAAATAACCTGTTTCTACAGTAGATCATATTGACATATTGGGATTTCATCTTGCATAGCTGAATCATTTGTAACTGACAGATACAACTACATGGAAGATATTAGACTTCACAGATAAATTAATTCTAAGAAATGTGTATAGATCTGGAGAGCTGCACCCATTGACTTCTGGTCCAAGCTGAGGAAAAGTAACCACATTTTCAGAAAATGGCTTTCCTATTGCTGTGACAAAAGAGTTTTTGGTGGAAGTCATTCACTTTTTATTGCTTGAAGAAGACGGTGGCAGGGTGAGAAATTTTACTGTAATGTTAATGATGTTAACAAACATAAATCACAAGGCAATTTGGCCAACTGTAGTGCCTCTGGGAGGCTTTCATTAGCTAAAGGGATGTCTTATGCTTTTGGTATCACTTGGTTCAGAGGACACAGAGACAGGAATCAACCTTCCACCCTCATTCTGTGCTGAGGGGCAGATGCCTCTGGCCTTAGCTGAAGTGGGGGAAAAAATGATGGATGTAAGAGTGTTGCTGAATGGGAGAGGTGCTGAGCTGAGGATCAGGAATATCAGGAATATAGTACATTGAAAATAGTTTAAAAAGTAAACCATTTGTTTAAAGTAACTCACGAACACAGACTAGAGGTAGGGAACAAAGACAGAAGACATAGAAAGATAAATAAATTGATGGCTCTGTTCCTGGTATATAAGAATGTGATTATGAAGAAATGCCATATTTCTCCATGACTATTCCAATGCTAATCTCTTTCCTGAGACAGGAACATGCATCACTACATGATGTTCTAAGTTGTGGACTTCACCTAAGTCTTCATTGCCTGAGCCTCAGCAAACTAATTTGAAAAGTAAGTCTATTCTGCATGCTGCAGTATCCTGGCTGGCTTGTGCTAATGTTGGAGTCCAGGCTGTTGGTTAAAGAGGAGGATTAAGATTTTATGGAAGTGTGGCTTTGCATCATACATGGTGGTTCTAGAGACGAAGAACAGAAGACAATGCAGGAGATACTCTGACAAGTTGTCTGGAAGGTGGTTGTCCCAGATAAGTTAAGGAAAAAAGCCTTGACAAGCTGCCTGACTGAGTTTACTCAGATGCCAACAGAGTAAGGAGTCAGTCACACTATGTCAGACCAGCCATGACTGAAGGTCAGCACATCCAAGATGATCAAAGATGCCTTTCCCAGATTAAAGTCAGGCTCCAGCTTGGAGCTGCCTGCATTTCTGAACATAATCACAAGTCATTGCAAAGGTAATGTTCACTTCTACCTCACAGAAAAACACTTGAGAAGTTCCCCTTGTTCCTGTGGTAAGACTGTAAATCTGATGGTAAATCTGTCTGTAATGGGATAGAGTAGGAGGGGTTTTTTTCCCAGAGAGAGGAGCAGAACTTTTACAGTATCTTCCTCTCTCTGTTGCCAGGCCCTCCAGACAGTCCAAAAGATCTCACCATCACTGGGTATTCTCCACAGGGAGAAATAGATACCAGAGTGTTGCTAGGTGGTTTCCCTGTGGTAAAGAGAAAGGGAAGCAAGGACAAAAAGTGAAGAATAGGTAAGGAAAAATATTCTCTTACAAGGTGTGAAGTTACCTTTTCAAAAAAGCGTATAATGAGTAATATTCAGGAAATGTGCCCGCAAGTGCCTCAGGTTCCTCCTGAGTTGGTGGGTTTTATTTAGTGCCAAGTTCCCTGTCTGGCTAGACAGTCATCTACAGGAGGCTCTTGGCTGAGACAGTATTTCTGCTGGGCAGCCAGAAATCAGCAATGATGAGAGGATGGTCCTACAGACTGGTAATGAAATGTCTTGCTAATGAGAGATGAGTTGGGCTGGGTACAAAGATTATTGCAAGGTGCTGCTGTATATGAGGACATCTGTCAAGTGCAGTTCACCTGCCAGAAACAAGCCATTTTAGTTGGATGTGACTCAAACTTCCTCTGTCTCCACATGATATTTGTATGCTTTATGGAATAAATGCTTCTTGTTACCTTCGTTAGCGTGTGTCATTGAATATATAATGTACTGTCACTTTCACTAGTGTGTTCTATTGACTATATTGCTGCTTGAAAAGCTCATGTTGAGTTAATGTACCCGATTTATTTATACAATTCATTTTGCTTTATTTCCAGAGACATGCTGTGACCATACTGTGATGCAGATCCTGTGAGAGTGACTGTAATAAATAAACCCAGTGAACAATTATCTCCCAAATACAGCTTCACTGACACAAATCAGTGGAGTATAGTTCTTCACTTACATTTAAGAGCTGGTGGCAGCATACTAAACGTGGAATTTGACCAACAGGAAGTGCAAGGAATGCATTTGTGATCAGAACTGGACAGGCAGGAGGAAAAAAACAACCCAACATCTTAACTAGTAATAATTCTGAGGTGAAAATCAGTTTTGTGGTGTGAGTGTACTGATAAAAGAAATTTTTCTATATGTCAATATCTTTTTTTTTTTTTTCTCAAACTTTCCAGTGCCTAGGTACATAAATAGGTAAGTAAATACATAAATGGATAGAACTTTTTAAAATGGGTTTTTGTCTTATGATACTTGCATTTGGAACAAGAAAGCACCTTATCCTTTGACAACAAAAGCAGTTTTGTTTTTTTTTTTAAATTCTGTCTGTGAATCTTTTCTTTTTGACTAGGTAGTACTTCATTCTCTATACATTTTCTTTTAACTACTCTTGCAGGAAAACTGGTCTATTGATGCAAACTGCTAAGCTCTCTGGAAACTGGAAGACATTTCAGATTTTCAAGAATAGATTGTTGTAGAACAAAATGAATCTTATAATCACCGACTTACTTTCTCTGTAGTTTGAAATTACTCTGACAGTGCTTAAACTAGATGCTTCAGCCACAGAACAATCATGAAATGGATCCCACCTGACAGTAAATTTTACAGTACAGGTAGAAACATCTGAGTCAGGCGTCCAGATGTCCTGATAAGAGACCGAGATACAGTTAGCATTATTTAGGATTCAATTTTGCTCAAATGATGGAATCTACTTTGAGCTGAAATTAATCTTGGTCAAAGTCCACTGACCATATTGCCTAACTCACTGTTGACCATAGAGACAGACAAGAGAGATTTGCTCAGATGTGGATGCATATGCTATGGACACACACATTCTGTTAAGTATTCGGTCAAATGAATCACTGCCCTGATTTTGAAGGAAACAAAACTGAAGAAGGTGAAGACTCACTATGCAGTAACAAGAGTAGAAGAAATAATAATTATAATACGAATAGTTATTATCATTAGTTAATCAGTATATCAGGGAGTCATCTGTATTCCATGACTTTATACTACCTACACTGGTGTTTGTAGTTCCTCTAGGCCTCATGGTGACAACACAGCATCAGTAAGAAGACAGCAGCTTTGATTGCAAGATTGCTCCAAAACCTTGAAAAGCTAACAAATGCCTTATCCATTGTCATTCTTGTCACTTTGTGCTTTAAACTTTGAGATTTTTAACTCCCACTATGCTGCCTTTGCAGAAGATCTTCTAGGAGAATGAGATCTTCACGTGGGCAACAGCTGCCAGCTCTGTGAGAACCTCACTAATGCCTCAAAATGGTTGAATTTTTTTCTCGCTGGGTGTGACTCCATTCATTAAGTCATGTCAAGGTAGAGGAAGAGAAGAAAAGTAGTAGTAAGCCATATGAGAGGTGGGGGATCACCACACTAGGAGGAGTTTTCTTCTCTTGGGGCTTTTTTGGGTGTAAACTCAGCCACAGAGAGCAAAGGCTTTTCTCCCTACACTCTGGCTACACACACCCAGTGGCTGGGTCATAGCTCAGTCTGTCCATCTGCATCAGCTTTATTTAGGGCCATGGCTTTTAAGGCCACAGTACTCCCTCACAAACAGGTGTGGTAAGCCCTGGACTTAATCAGGTTGGACAGAGTGGACATTGAATATCAAAGAAATCCCAAGCTCTGTCCCTCAAGCTCCTGTTAGCAGCTGTGCCATGGCTTGCTAATACCTGAGCTTCTGGCAGGAACAAAATGACTGCTTCACCATGGCAGCTGGGCACAGTGCATCTCCTGGAAAGCCAGGGCAAGGCAGGGAGAAGGGAGGGTAGGATTTCAGCCTTCGCTCCAAACTGCCTCGCTTTCCTGGGTTTATGTCAGGCCCTTAGTGTTATTTGAACATAGTTTTTGTGGTTTAATTTGCATAATTGATGAGATGGAAAATTATCTTGATGATTGATGGATGTTCTGCAAGCACCGGAGTTTGTCACAAAATATAATGCATCTGTAGGATGAGCCTTCTGCTCATACCATGTTATTTCCCAACAGAGCTATAAAATTCTAACTTAACCCCACAGGTTTTTTGGTTACTTTTGTTTTTAATCTTTTACAATATAATGTGCAACACAGTAAACAAACACAAAGACACAGCATCAACTGGTTACCATTGTACTCCAAGGAAAAGGAGTAGTAAAAGGAAAAAAAGGTATCAAATTTGTGGAATTGATCCAAGACTTTTCTACATGCCATTTTCTCATTCTCAGTAGGCTTGCACTATAGCTGTATCTATATACATTTCCACTTGCTTTGGGTATGGTAAGTCTCTTCCAGAATTTTACAATAATAAAATTTTCTTTCTATTTGCAATTGGTTAACAGTCTGTTTATCAAAATACGTATGACAAGAGGACTATTTTGGTAATTGCTTCTTATAGGTCTTTTTATAATACAAAGATCACTATAAGTGAAAAAGTACTCTTTAGTAATTAACAGTGTTTCCAAGGAGAAGAATTCTTCAGCAAAGCACCAAGACACACAGGTGACTTGAAGCCTATCTTATAGTTGTGTGGCAAGGAGTGCGTACTTTACATCCCACATGGGCTAAAGTACTCTGTGGAGTAGGGATAGTATTAGGGATACTTGCATCTTCTTTACTGAAAGAAGTCTGAGACCAGCCCTGGCATTGGAGGGCATAGACCTTTAGGGAATGGAGAAGATGAGGCACATTTTTGTCTTTCATGGGCTATATTCAGGAAGGACATATGAGGAAAAAAGGAAGAGAAGGAGATAAGAAGAGTTTTCTCGATCCTCAGATTGATTGTACCTGGAGACTATGAACTACATTTCTAGGGCACTTTCAAATTATTTCAGCAGACTAAAAGCATAGGTTAAGCCTAGGATTATCACAGCACTTGAAGGACAGTTCTGCTGTGTCAGGTGAGTTTTCTAAACAACTCTAGCTTTGGTAAAAGGAGGACACAACTGCACTGATGTCAGTGAGGCTGCAGAAGATGAACAACACTGGCAGTCCTCCAACCACTTAAGAAAAGGTACCAGAATAAAGGATTTACCCCAAGACCTCTTTATTGTCACAACTCTTTGCACTGAATGAAAATTTGCTTCAACAGGAATTTGTTCTCTGAGCTACATACAGGTTCCTCCAAACTTTGAATAGGCCTAATCTGCTTTCCTCAGTGATTTAATTTAATACATTTACTTCATGTTCATAAGAGGATAAAAATATGTGTGTGTTATTAAGCCTGTCTATGGTACTATACACTTTTTCTGTTGTCTAGCACACATCATTAATGTTCCTTGCAGAAAATGTATAAATCTGACCAAGAAAGGACAAAAAGGAAAGACTGGGTGAAGGCATTGACAATATTATGTCTATGCCCCTAGAAAATTACTTCAAACCTGAAACAATTCAGCTTCTGAGCACTGAAGTAGAAAAATCATATGGTGATGGCCATGGTTCCTTTCCAACAAGGAACTTTTCTACCAAGGAAAATGAAAGACATTGTCTCTGTCCTTGATCCATTCATGACACTGCTCCAGTTTTAAGTGACAAGAGATTGATTAGTTATGATCAGCTGCTATAGCTGAGGCTACACAGAACTCCAGTCAATTCCCCAGCAATCAGTTTGTTACACCAAACTCTCTTTCCTTCCATCTGCAGCTGCCTGACATCCATCAGGGCCCCCTTCTCCTGCCTGCAAGTCCTGGTGAGCATCTGAAGAGAGCTCAGTGGGCTGAAATGGAGATGACTTGATGGGACTGCTATTGAGCAGATGGGCTGGCGGTGTTAACCCTCTGGAGCTGAGCAGCTCAGCTGTGCACTTCAAGTTTCCACTGTGATATTATATTTGACATTCAATTTGAAACCCTAAACTCCTTTAATGTAATATCTCAGCACAATGATAGTAATAAGGCAGAAACACTTGCTTTCAGTTTAACTACCAAAGGCAAAATGGAGAGGGGAAGAAAACAGACCCAATTATGTAAACCCCTTCCTCCTATCTCAGTAGGTGACTCACTTTGTAGGTACAAACTTCCATGTTAAAATAAACTGAGGAGTAAAACAGCTAAACTGCTTTGTTTAGTTCTATTTTCCTTCCTGAGAGTGCCAGAGGCTGACATTTCATTCTGAAACTTTCACTAAACTGAATGGAGGTGGGTACTAGTTCCCAGTGGAACTATCACCTTGCATATATGGAAGGAGACAAACAGTTAAAATCCTACATTTCTAAATGCAGGACTGTAGTGTGCTCTGATGAGGCCCTTGCCAAGGTCCCTCTCATGCCTCTGAAATTTACCTCTGTGATTTTGTCATCATCCCACATCAATCAAGTTGATAGCATGTGGCTCAGAGTACTCTGAGGTTTTCTCCATCCAGGGGAATGGGTGGAAAACAGTGCAGCAGCTCTCAATATCTCTATTTTACAAATGGGGAAAACTGAGGTCCAGTTTTCATGGGAAATGGAAAATTTGTTCATTGTTCAAGTTGAAACAGTGACTGTTCACCTCTAGGGTTTCTCAAGGCTCAGATCTGTGGCTGTCAGCCCTGGAGAACTCTGAAACACCATTTCTAGCCCAAATTTGCCTCTAATCCTAAGGCATACTCAGACTGTCACCCAGATTTTTGTCAGCTGTCCAGGCTGAGAAAATACAGAGTTACACCAAGTTTTGTTCAGCTCTTCTATTGGCATTCACAATCCAGAGAATTCTTGTCAAAGCAGGGATCAGGGTGGGAAGGGGCCACAGACCTAATGAATCAAATCGAAAGGCACCTAAGATTTCCACTATGCATAGGCCTGTAAAAGTAAATTTTTTTCTTCTGGTAACTTCTTTTTTTTCTCTTCTAGTAATTTTTCATCTTCCCTCCCCCATATAAAGTAATGCTCTTTGACCTTGTTTCAGGACAGGGTCCTGTACTGTAGTGGATTGTGTAAAACCTCCCTGGCTGCCTCTTCCCAGCTTGTCCTTAGACACTAAGTGAATGTCAGAGATCTAGACTCAAGCTATTTAAAACCATTTAGCCATCTTTACATGGCAACTCTTCGGTCAGACTTTCTCTGCTTTAGGAAAGGACATGTTGCCCCTCTTGGCAAATCAATTATTCAGACGCTGTGATAGTCCGAGGAATCATATCAGTAATAAAGTAGTGAATTATTAATCATGGCTTGTGCTGTTTAGATTAGATTTGGGAAATTCAGGATTAAATTTCTGGCACCCTGTGTCTCGGATTGAGCTCAGCCCAGCTGGCCTAACAGGCATGAGCTGGCTTTATACTTCAGAGAGGGCTGGTGGATAAAAATTACTTGAAAAGCCTCAGAACTTAAATTATTATTATTAGTATTTTGGAAGGAACTGGAATGACTGAAAATAGATTTCCAATCTGCAGGGCAGTTTTGGTTTCACACAAAACTTGTGCTGTAATAGCTCAGTCCTTTTTTTTTTTTTTTTTTTTTTTCCAGCTCCACTGAGCTCATCTGCTTACTGCAGGAAAGACTAACTCGGCTCGAAAGACGAGGAAGTCTGGTGAGTCTGTGTGTCTGTGTACAGTATTTACACTTTTCACATTTTAGCAGAGCTCTGAGGACAGTCTGAGAGACTGAAATCACATTAATTAGAAGCACACGACCAGGACTCCTACTGCTCTGGCACTGTCTGTTGAGGGAGGGAGGGACTTCAAGCAGGAAGCATGAACCTTGGCATCCAGAAGACTTTGCTTGCAGCCTTCTTAGGGCCAGGGTAAAAGAGTTTTGGCTTTATCTGCCCTGTCCCCAGCAGATGGCCACCCCCTACGGTGTCCTGATGCATAATTTCAACCTGGCTTCACTCAATTGATATTTTTTAGCCATTGCCTGTGCCGGATGCAGACTGTGGAGACACTGCTCTGAAGTGCTGGTGAGTGATCCCTTCACCAGAGAGGGGCTTTTTTTTTTTTTTCAAGTGTGTAAGCTACATCAAGGAGAGCAAAAGAAGGAATGAGAAAGGCAACTGGGAAAGAGGGAAGGCTTTGGGGAGCACATGAGGAGTTCCAGCTCTCCCCACATGTCTGGGGAACACGTGGAGAAATGCTGGGAGGCAATGCTGTTGTACAAGTTTTGGAGTGGTACTTCTAAAGCTTGCATGGGACAATTCTCTATGTGGGAGCTTGGCACTACAGGGTGTTGGGATGTGAGGATGTGAGCTAAGAGGGACCTCAGACCTCAGACTTCCTGGAAGAACCAGGGCAGGGGATTCTGGGGTGCTCCGGACCACAGCAGAGGTGTCACAGAGATGTGAAGAAAGAGAATTTCATCCATGGATGAAATTTAATTTTTCCCGGTTGCCCATAGGCATAGCAGATGTGCAGAAGTTAGTAAGTTCTTCAGCAGTTAGGCTGGGAAGTTAAGTAACTTTGTCCAGGCCTTAAGGAAATTAAAGGAAAAACCCAGGTGACCTGACCCTATGCTCACATCCTTGTCAATGCAAGCTGATAGCACAGGTCTGAAATGAAGCCTGCCGGGTTTCTCTCTGTGAAGTTGGCCTTTTGCTAGACATACAACTGAGGGAACAGCTTTTGCCACAAATGTAGTCCAATTCAAACCCTGAACAGGACTCAAAAGTGACCAAGTTGAAAACCCTTGACATGAAGGAAATAACATTTCACTTGGTGCAGTTTTAATTTCATCCCTCTGCCCTGGAGTCAGAGGTTTCTGAAGCAGAACAAGGACTGTGGAGTGCATGTGCATTGTGGGGAGGAAAGTGTGTAGGGAGAAGGCTGCATGTAGCTAGTTTCTTACTCTTAGAAGCCTTCATGACTTTGGGGGAAAGGAAAAGCAAAAAAAAAAAAAAAGGTTTTAAAAGAATTTTTTTGAAAGAGGAGCTGAAAAAGACATCAAAACAGATCAAAGAAAGTCATGGAAGTGGGAAAAAAAGCCAGAGAGAAGGAAAAAAAAAAAAAAAAAGGAAAAGCTCCTGCAGTAACATTGGATGAAAATTAAGCTTCTCAGATCTGTTTAAAAGATATTCTGTTTGATCTTTTATATCTTCTGCTCTGATTATCCAGGTTCCTTTTGATGTTGCTGATCCCTATAGAACTGATATGTAAAAATACACATACATATGTATTAATATAGTGGGTACACATGCACATGCACTCACCCTCTCACACTGTCCTTGCTGCCTGTGAATGGGAGACATGGAGCTAATGGAGATGAGGTTACATGGAAGCACACTGACCCTCTGTCATGTCCCATGGGTTCCATGCTATGGTGTCCCTAGGGATAGAAAAGCCTCTTGGCTCTTCTCTCTGGCAGAAACCACTGGGAAAACCTGTGCTCTGGGGTACACAGATTATGGGTGGTGTTAGCTGGCATTTTGAGTTAGGAAGCTGTAATTGGCATGCCATGTCCTCCTTTGTGCACCTTTCCAGCCCTTGGCACTCCCAGGTTCTCATGGACTGACAGTCAAGATGATGTACATCCATGGGAAAAAAGCCTCTCAAAGGCTGTCCAAAAAAAAAATCAAAGCCAGAAAGGGCACAAAACACCAGTTTCTGGGGGTTTTGTAGCAGTTTGTATCACCCTGACAGAGATGTCCCCCTTTTGGCTCCTCCCCACTTCTCCCTGTCACTTTCTACTAAGCTTCAGTCTCCTCAGCACTACAGGACAAACTGATGTTTCCTGCCCTTCCCTGAAGGTAAAGGAGCAGCCCCAGCCCTGGGGTGGATCATTCGTGCTAGCAGGAGGAAAGGATTTTGCACAAGAGCAGCAAGAGACAGTCCCCAGATGCCGAGCCAGCTGCTGTGGATGAGGAGGGAGGAAGGAGGTGGATGAGAGGATGGATTAAAGTCCCTTTCTTGGATAGGCTAAAATCCTACTTTGCTTCAGTGCCACCACCTGCAAAGCACTTCTCATGCTGCTGTGGGACGTGGCCACTTTGGAGGCAGCAGGACCCAACCCTTGGTGGCTGCAATAAGCTCCCTGTCCCCCCGAATCTGGGCTGCCCTGTGCCAGCCCCCCTGTCCCCACTGCCCTGACCGCCCACACGCTTCCAAACCTTTAATCTGCTTACCCCTCAAGAGGCCCTGGGAGGCAGGCAAAGTGCTGCTAAGCTCATTTTACAGCAAGAAACACAAGTCTTTCCCACACAAATACTGAGCAAGTTGGCAGTGGAAGTGGGGACCCACACTAAATCTAGGTAGGGTCTTGCTCTGGGGCAGGGGGACAGCTTGCTGCCTCCCACCTCCCTCTCTGTGTGCTTGGCTTTGCACTGCCAGGTGCCATCTCATGAAAGGCAAACTGTGTCCTCTCTTGTCTCCCCATCCTCAGGGACCTGTGATTTCCACACCGCCTCCCTCATCCCCTGGTCCTCCTGTCAGGATGAGCACAATGAAGCACGCCAGCTGAATTTGGGCTGAAATGTGTGCTTTTCTGCAATATTAATACAGCAGCATGCTTCTAATTGTTATAAATGTTTGGTTAGGAATGGAGGCAGCTATAGACTCAGTGTTTTGGGGTTTATTTGCTGGGGCTGGTATGTGTGGCTTTTTCAGCCCCTGGGCACTGGCAGGCTGATTACACCCCACTGGCTGTAGTGCTGTGTATTTATTCTCATTTCTCATCTCCTGGGTCTCTCCCCCTACCTTATTCTGATGTTTCCAGAGTAGATCTCTCTATTACCACTCCCCTCCTAACACTCCCAATTTAAAAGGAAAAAAAAAAAAAAAAGGGAAAATACACAGCAAAATTATTTTAGTTTTACAGACAGCAATAAAATGATCAAAGGCTTATTTGTAGCTAACAGCAGACATACACCACTCATTGAACTAAGATGGTGGAGGGGAAAATATTTTCTTCATCTCCCTACCAATGTGTTCCTTTTAAAAAAAATCAATAGAGGCAGATTTTTTAATTAAAGCAGATGCTGATCCTTCCTGCCCCTAATGCTGCTACATGTTTTGCTGTTGTTGTGGATGTTGTTATCTAATCTGGGCCTTTTTTTATTTATTTATTAACCCCTGACAACAGGAGACTGTAGCTCTGATTTTCCTGCTAGACTTCAGGGAACAGAAGGGAGCTGGCCTGTTAGAGGACAAGGGTTTTGTTATGTCTCCAGTCTCTCTGCTACCCAGCTGGGGATCAAACACCCCTTTCCTCAGGCTCTTCCCTCCTCCAGCTCTGGTGATGGATACAAAGGCTAAGCCTTGCTGTCTCCTTCTCTCTGTCCTTTTTACAGATGCAAATCCCCTTTGCCCAAGCTCAAGAGTGTCTCTGGGAATAAAACGTGCTCTGCGGAAATGCCTACATTTGAAAGTGTTTTGGAGATCTGGAGCAGAACTGCTGAATGGTTGGCTTTCCTTACTTTTTGTCTGCTTGTTCATAAAAACCCCACATGTTTAGGGCTCTGATAAAGTCACCAAGAAAACCAACTCCTAAAGTCTCTGCTCTTCTCCCTCACCCAACAAATCTGAATCTCCTCTTTTTTCCCTCTCTTCTTCAAACCTTCCCTCAACATAATCAATTACACAGGAGATCACAGGGTTCCCAATGAGGCTTTCATAATGAATGTTCAAGATAAACCTGCTTGCTACAAGCATGCCACAGTTGGATCCAGCATTGGGCTTTTTGTGTCTGATCAGGTTTGAGCACATGGTCCATTCCCTCTACCTCAATGGCACTCTTCCATATGTCTGCAAGGGTCCGTGGTCTTTGATCTTGGAATTCTTGGTAGTGCGTAGAGGTGGGGGTCCATTTGCTAGAGCTGACCAGCAGTACCTAGCTGTTTCAATCATACTAAAATCTAAAGCAGAGACATCAAGAGTCATAGAATCTAAAATCTAAATGAAGGCTAAGTTCAGCCTTCATTTCAAGAACTCTTGCCATAAGTTGGGATCAGGCCATGAGAGAAAGTGATGACCTGGGCCTGAGCTGTCCTCTGCTGTGTGCCCTTCCTGAAAGCCATATTTGAGTCCTTACAAATATCTTTTTTCCTGTGAGACACCCTGCTTTTGTTCATAAGGGGCTTTCTTGACACACTAGGCACAAAGGTGACTTGCATCAGCCAAATATTTGGCCAGATCATTTTTCTTTATGTGTATCAGTAGGATATAAGATAAGTGCTGCAGGGCCTCAGGAGATATTTGTCCTTTCTGTCCCCCACCACACCATTGGCCAGGTGCTGCCAGGAGGGATGGCTTCACACAGACCAAGCACAGACCACTGCTGGAGGCATGGTACCTGACTAGATGGATCACTGGTCCCATCTGCTATGGCAAAATACACTTTTGTCTGTGGAAGGAAAGTGAGAGTTAAAACTGCCCGGGAAGTGCTTTTTCATCTTATATGTATCCATGCAGCATCCATATCTCTGTTTGAGCCTGGCTTCTCAGGCTCTGCACATCCCTGACCTTCACTGATCTTAAAGGCTGCTGTGGGCAAGCAGCTCTGTGGGTAGGTCCTGGCAACTGTACACATGGATTGAGATATATCTGAATGCCAGGCTTTTTACTTCTATGGTCAAAATACACATCAACAAAACAATTTTAAAAATTACTTTCCAGTTTTCAGCAGTGGGTCTACAAATCCAAAATGTAGATTTTCCATTTTGTTATGTTTTGTTCCTTTTTCATTAAAAGCAAGCAGATTAACAAAAGAAAGTGAGAAAAAGGAAAAGAAAAAGCTTTGTTTAAAAAACTGCCTCATCAGCAAAATAGAAATTTCACATTTTCACTTCAGTGAATTGATCATAGTATCTTATTATTTGATAGAAGCATGCATGATAGGAGCATGCATATATTTCCATTCAGTACTTAACTACTTTTTTTTTCTTTTTTCTTTTTTTCCCAATGAATAAAATATTTGCCAAAAAAACCTTCCTCAATTTTAATCCAGAATAGAATCTTCCTTTACGTCTACCAAGAAAACTAAATATTGACTTAAGAAATCTGCAGACTTAGAGATTTGCTTTTGAAAGGGTGGGATCTATTTTCAGAAATTTACCTGCTTACAACAAAGCATGCCTCCATCTGGGATAATCACCCTCAGCTTTCCTCTGCAGCCAACAGGGATATGGTCTGGAAAGCTGAGGGCACAACTCTCCTCCTAAAACAGACATCTACTTTCACCCAAATCACACTTTCCCTAAAAAAGCACGTTCAGCTCCATGTTCCATATTCCAAGTCTTGACTGACTTGCTCAGATGGAAGGATCTACATTTTAATTAGATATCTTACACGTGGGTAAATTTAGGTAATATTAAACCTGCCCAACTAGCTTAAAAGTGAGTTCCTGCTTTAAAGCTTTTCAGGACACTAACAGGATTATGCAGAACCTGACAGGACTATGGTTTCCTTAAAGCTGGCTGTGCAACAGCACATGGAAAAAAATGCTTCTAATTTCAGATTGAATGCCTATGGGCAGAGACACCAAATGTGCACAACAGTGCACAATTCGTTATGTGCAAGTGCAAATATTCACTCTGTAGAAGAAACACTATTAGATTCTCTACTGAACTCTTCATCTTTTTCTTAATATTATAAAGACCTTAAAATTCATAGAAAAAATAGAAAAAGTGAGATTTAAGCATCTCCCCTTCTCCCACCACCCACACTTATATAAGCACACTTTCAAAAGAGGTAAACTATATATACATGTATATGTTCAGAAGACAAAATCCACTTAAAAATGCAATCTGTAACCCTGTTTCAGCTTTTGCTTTTATCAGGTGGCAAGCAAAGACTTTCACACCAATGGAGTGTAAATTCTGCTAATAAATTCTTCTGCAATATCTTTGAATGTGTGAGCCAATAAAAAGTTATATTTCAGGGTTAAATTATATCCATCCTCAGCCAAAAAGCAGTGACATATTTTTGGTGGGCTGGGGTAAGGGTCTCTGCACCTTTCAAAGTGAGCTTAAAAGGACACTTCAGTCACAGTACCTTGGGACAGATATATCTTTCACTGCAGCCCCTTATATCTACCCATGTTTGGGTGTTATCATGGGAGTAGCTGCCTTGCTATATGCATCTTTTCTCAATTGCACAGTATCGATTGATGGTGTAACAAAGTTTTTGAGTGATAGCTCAACAATGGAGAAGTTCCAGATTCGCTCTCTTTCTTCCCCTGTCAGTGGAGAGGAAAATGTCTTATCCTCAGCATTAATTAAACTCTGTGAAACCTGATCCTCCTCTGGAAGACCTGTGTGGAGATTCAGACTCTCTGACAACATCTTAAATTCACTGACTGGCATTTACTAGGTAAATAAATAAGAGGATCAACCCAGCACTACTGTAGAGAGGTCAATCAAAATCTTTGGTCTGTCTGTGAAATACATGGACCAAGTCACCTGCTCTCAAAAACAACCAAAGCTGTACTGAAGCTTACTGATTTATGCCATAAAAGGACGGGATTCTGTAAGGGATTTGAAGCTGAGAGAAATTCTGAGCCAGAGAGTGACTATTATTGAGATAACCAGAGGGACCTTCTGCCTGGAGACCAGAAGGCTTGGGATTATGACTGACTTGGGGAAACATGGATTGATTCCTCCGTCCCTAGATCTACTTTGTTCTCTGAGCCTTTCTGAACTACATGCCCAAATCTCCTTTCAGGTCTGATTTTCAGAGACTTTACTCTCAAATTCCCTGTCCTTGGCTTGTGTCCATTTTTATGCCTAAAGGTTTTGGTTCTCCCTAAATATCTACTTTTGTCTAAAAGGATGAGGATGACTTTGTCAAAGGGATGAGGACACAACTAGAAGAAGGCCAATGAAAAGGAGAACTACCTACATAATTATTTAAGTTGCCTCTGTGGGCCAGAAAATGGGCTGAGACAACGTCCTATGGCTTGTCAAAAATATGTTAACACAGTGTTGGCCACCACTCCTCTGAATGTCATCTGGGCATGGTTCAGGAGACAGCAGAGGCCAGAAACTGTTTGCAGTCCATAGTATGGGTATGGGCAACATTTTTTGTGATGAAGAAAAGCTTAGCACTGTAAGGGTGAGTGTATGGCCATTTGTCCTCATGCACAGGGAATGCACTTACATTGATACAGATGTATTCTTGCCTACATTAATATATATTATCAGGGAAATAAAACTTTCTTGAGTGAATGCAGTATCGTGCTAAAAAACCTTTAAATTGAGAAGATGTACCTCAGAACACTCATCTTATTTTACCTTGTTTTTTATATATTTTGGCTAAATATCTACTGCTAGCCACTGCTTCAGAGAGGGCAGTGAACTACCTTTCACTTTGATTAGAGCCACTATAACAGCATTTATATCCTAAAATGTCTTTTTTTTGCCCTTAAGGACAAAGCATTCCTGAGTTATTTCTTCTAACTTTTCCACCCCCATATATAAATTCCCATTTTTTCAGCCCATTCTAACTACTGAATTTCTCCCCCTTGAAAATCAAGGGTGACTTTCAGCTCCCAGCATGATTGGAAAAAAAGTCTGGCAGAGAGTAAAGCAAAGAGTTGCTTTTCCCTTCCAGAATCTGTGTGGGAGGATGAGATTGGCACAGGTTATTGGCCAAAACATCACTTACAAGTGGCAAAGCTCTTCCTAGGACAGTCTCTTTCACATCCCACTTACAATAACAACAATAGCCTTTATATCATTTTAAAAGAGAGAACAGAGAAGATGTGGGGGTGGGAAGGGCAGGAATTACAGCCCTTATATTAATCAGATAGAAAAGCTCTGTCTCCCACAATTCTTTCATTAGCTGGCGAGACAGGTGCCCTCCGACCTCCAGCATCACTTACTTCCTTGGTAACAACTACTGCTGGCAGATGATCCCTCTTGTAGACTTCATCCATATTCAAAGAATTGTCACATCCAACTGATGCTAAGAAGCTAATCAAGTGGAATTTTCTTTTTCTTTTTTTTTTTTTTTTTTTTTTTTTTTTTTTTTTTTTTGTTCCCCATTTCACTCTTCTCTCTTCGTGGAAAGCTAGTTCCCTACAATGCAGTGAAATACTTTTGAACCCTGGGAAAGGGCCAGATTCATTAGGAAATGGAGACAATCCCTTCTCTGTTCACACATGAAGTCTCTGATGGCTTTTCCTTTTTTACACATCAAGCATGCAACTGTTTAGCATTCCCATTAACAGCATTTAAGCAAAACTAAGCACGACCAGGGGTTTGACCAAGACAAGTGTTGTACCACACTTGCTGTTTCAGGGCAGGTTGAAAATTTCCCATAAAAACCTTTATGAGACAGAAAATTAAACTTCCAGTGCTGTCTAGGTTTTGGAAGGATGTAGCCTTGCTATAGCAGTTGATTTTACAATACATAGATGGTAAGGGGAATAGAGAAAATATTGTATTTTCCCCAAAGAAAGGTAATAATTTAACTGCTGTTTTAATTTTCCTTTCTTCTTTTTTTTCCCCCATGGTAAGCCCATCAGTTATACGACACATCCTGCCTGTGTTTAGAAAAAGACTTGCCAATGTGATTCTGACGTATCAAGCAATAGCACTTATATGGGAATATTTTAAGTGCATTTTATGCATTTTGTACAAAAAGTTTCTAATAGAAATTTCATGGTCATCTCTTCTACCTACATGCAAAGACTAAAGTGAGGTAATTTCTGAGGATGAGAATACTGAGTCTGAAACAGCAGCTACAATGTGACACTTATATCCTTGATGAGAAAAAAGAACCAGAAGAATGATGAAGATGCCATTTCTGCACTTTTCCATTCTGAGATTGAGAGATTTCTGAACATTTGAATATTCATCCTGGGGAAAATCTACGGCCACTGAGTTCAGGTAGACAGTGAATCTTCTTTCACAGCTGTATGTCAATGGCTGTCAGTCAAACATGGAAAAGTGAGTCAAAGTCAGGAATTAATGTTCCAGAAAACGTAGACCTTTAGTTCTGTAAGAAACTTCAGAACACCTGAGATATCTTCTTTCTAAATTTTGAAAATGAGGTAACATTAACCAGTCTCAGATTTTTATGGTAAATATTTGCAAGCAACTGACCTGAAGAATCTCTAATAAGAAAGCTTTATCTATGAACAATAGCCCTGTTACAATGCCACTGATTTGTACAATTCAGAGGAAATGCTGACATCCTCCTTTCAAGCACATTCAAGTTTCAGGCTACTGAAAATATTTGCTTTTTTATTTTTTTTTCAATACTGATGGCATCTGTTCCTCTTCCATGAGCTAATTCAAGGGGAATAACAGTGTAAAACAAAGGGAAGGAGTAAGGCAAAGGCATACTGGTACCAGACAAACACCACAAACACCAGACAAACTCCCACAAATCTCTGTTATTTCTACCATCCATTGCCAGCTTTCTTGTTAGAAAGTGCAATGCCTAATTTACTCCTTGTGTTTTTTCTCTCATCATCCTGTGAGTACAGATTCTTCCATAGGCATCCTTGGTGTGAATGCCATTCCTATCACTGGTGCAAACTGAAGCTGGCTGGTGGTTTTCCTTACATGAGTGTGCACTCTGTGGGATTGCTGCTGCAACTTCTCAGCAGCCTCTGTCTTCATGACACTGTATTTGGACCTCCCTCTCACTCTCTCTTGTCTAGCAACGTCTCATCCCACCGACACTGGAGAGCTAAGTTCATTAAATTGGAATTTGGTGGGTTATTGCACAAAATTACCTCTATTACATCTGCTGCCTGTCACTTTCAATGCTCTGTGCCTTTTATCACTTAATACTTCTACTACCTGTCCATGCCAACTTTCAGTGGGCAGCAGTTGTAAACTCAAGTTAGCATCGCTTGCTGCGTGCGCTCCTTCCCTCAGAAGCCGCCTTTAATGGGCTGTGTGAGCTGGTGCCTTGGCCAAGAATATTTGTTCATGGGTAAGACAGAGCTACAGCTGTGCTGCTATCAAGAAACGCCAAGAATACCCGTAAATGGTTTTCCTAGGCTGAATTATAGATGCTACACTGTTATTAACCCTCTAGCTACTGAAAAATGGCTTTGTTGAGATCAGCTGGGAAGAAAAGAATAAAACTGAAAGGAGCTTTTGTCTAGAATGGGCACTGAACCTGAATCTTTCCTATGTCCTTTGGCCTGGGCTGCAATGTTTCAGCTGAAAGAGAAGTTTTGAATTTTTCCTAATGGAAGACAGCTTAGCAGGGAGTCATCGAGTATCAGCATAAAAAAAATTTCATGTTTAAGAGCTACTCCAGAGGTGGAGACTCATGTGAGACCCCTGCCTTAATTTAGAAGATCATGCCTGGTTTCTAGTTAGTTACATGCCAGACTATGCTGTCTAGTGGCCCAGTTACAGTCTACAGACCAGTGTGTCCTGGGATCTAGTATACACTTCTGGTTGCACAGCACTATCCTAGGTACTAGAAAAAACCCATATGTAACCCATTTTCCTCTCTAACATGCCCCATCAATCACCTTCACCTCTGTTTACTTGCGTGAGCAGTTCAGCAGAGATGTTGAAAGGATGAAGAGCAGCAGAGTGCATTATTTCCACAGACCTCAGCAGACACTGGATAATGTCCCACATCTGCAGAAGCTCAGGCAATTACATTTTCCTTCTTGTTTGCTGCTAGCATGACACCCAAACACCTAAGCAAAGTGAGGATATCTGTCCCTGTGAAAATTAGGCACATACCAATATCAGAGAGCCCATATCTGGATTAGGAACAATGGGCTTTTAAGGCTTCCTCACTCATTTTCTTCCTGCCCTTTTGTCAGTGAATTAACATGGCATCAAAGTGTCTGCCACCCTGATCTCTGACCAAGAGCCTATTAAAATTGCATTGGAAGTTAACAATGAGGAAAGAAAACAAAGATCAAATGAATAATGCATAAACAAAGCACTTCAATTAGATATTGAAGAAAATAGTATAAATATATTAGATAGCAAAATATCTTGAATTATAAATTAGATGGGGAATTTTTTTCCCTACTGTGAGGAAAAAATGAAAGGCAATAAAGAGATACATAGTCTTTGATTGGCTGATGAGAATAAACTGTGGAGATGTTTATACTTCTTTGCTGTTCAAGCTTAGTAATTTCATGTGGTTTTGCAAGATAACACTTAGGTCATGTGGTTTCATCAACCAATCAAGCTGCCAGGCTTTTTGCTGACACTCGGTAATGAAGTGATATGGTAGGGTAGGACACAGTCACCTTATCTTTTTATAAATGCATTGAGTGGCATTTGGGATGCCTTCCTACCTTTCCAGTTCATTTGCATTACACAAGAATCCTCTAAATGTTAAAGCTTTCACTTGCGGGGAAAGTTTGACGCTTCCAACAGCATCCGAGGATATCTGTCTTGGAGTGGCATAAAAATAATGATGTGCAGTTGTGTGTGTGTGGGGATGGGGCTGCTGCACAGCAGTGAGCTGAGAGGCTCTGGAGCTGTCTCTGGCACCAAGGCAACG
Organism: Heliangelus exortis; assembly: GCF_036169615.1. NCBI lineage: Eukaryota > Metazoa > Chordata > Aves > Apodiformes > Trochilidae > Heliangelus > Heliangelus exortis. Next base: position 8,329,294 of record NC_092454.1, on the reverse strand, counting down.
CGTGGCGTCCATCCGAGTTGACAGGCCTACCCAACCTGAAATCATCTGAGTGCAGTTTCTGAAATCGTTTGAAAGTGGAGTGTCAGGAAGATGTTTGCATGGTGGCTGACATCTCCTCCTGGCGTGGTTTAATGACATCCCTCCCTTGTCATAACTCTCTGCTCACGCTTCACAAATAATAACGGCAGTGGAAGGACTTGGCAAGATGGAGTTGGGGGCAGGAATGGGAATGTGAGGAAGGGCTGGGAGGCAGGAAAGTGCAAATCATTGGAGACAAGACCACTTGAAAGGGCTTGAATCAACCTGAACATTCATACCTGGGAGGGTTGTGGGCGTTTCTTGCTTTCCTCATCATTCTCCTGTCTGGTTAAACAAAGGCTATGGATTTACCTGATTTTGCCAGTCTGCCCAATCTAGAGCAGCAAGCAAGGATGAAATCCCTCTTGGTTTGAAGGTCTGCCTATAAAAGTGATCATTGTCTCTACATATTTATTATCATCTGTTTGGTGGATGCAAGGTAGGAGAGGGCAGCAAACATGCTGCTGCCTGCCAGAGTTTCCTCCTGCCCCTATTAGGCTTCTGGCTTCAGTGGGACAGCCAGGTAGGTTGAATCTGGAAAAAGCCTAAAATAAACACTGCAAAGCAAGAGCTGGGGGTTCTGAAGCACTTGACAGAGTTCAGGGGCCTAAACTCCTGATTTTTAAAACCAGCTCTCACACCTTCCTGCTGACAGCTTGGACAAGGTGCCTCATGCTCAGTTGCCCCCTTTCTAAGGCAGGGAGGAGAAGGCAGTGCTAGGATAGAGGAATGAAGATTAATCCCAGTGCAGACCAGACCCATCAAGACGACATAAAGCATGTTGCAATGGTGTCACATGGGAAAGGAACATGGTTCTTTTAAAATGCCTCATCAGCACTACACACTCTCAATTAAATGCAATTATAGCCAGGAAAAATGATAAAGAGCTAACTGACAAGAGTTCTTACTGGTTTGATAGTTCCCTCACTTCCAAAGAAAGAGGCATATTGTACAGCCATTTTTTTGCCCACTTGCCAGCCTGGGAAACCAGACTTCAGGACCTGGTTTTGGTCAGATCAGTGCATGCATGAAAGGAGCTGCCTCTGGATTTCTGGAGAGGGATGCACCCAGCAGAACAAGGAATGTCACCCATGAGGTCTGTGTGCTGCCAGGCAGAGAAAAGGCTTGTCTCTGACAGGTGTGAAGACAGGGAGAGAGATGAGGACCTGGGCAACAAGGAATGCTCCTTCCTGTGTCTCCAGATGGATGTCAGGTGTCTCTGCAGCCATAAGAGGCGGTTTAGGAACTGAGAGCCTGCAGCTGCTGCTGAGAGGAACATGATTTTGTAGGCGCTTGGTGTCTGAGGATATCAGCATTCAATAAAAAGATAATTTATAGTAATCATAACAATCACAGGTGAAACCTTGAGGTCTTTAACAGCCTTTTGTGAGGCAGAACAACCACATAAGCTGGTGACAAGTTTGCTGTCTCAAGGACTGAGTAAATGACTAACCTGTAGCACAAGGACTGCCTCAGTAATAATACAGCAAAGGGAATGCAAAAACCATACATCTGAGGAAGGGCTTTTGTACAGCAAAACTTTGTCTTCTTCCTTCTCTCTAAATATAGGAATCCTTAGAACATAGTCTATTAAGAATGGAAGAGGTGTGTTTTGCTTACTAAATTTTTGTAAAAAGTGATGTGGCTGTGCTTTATGGAAAACATAAAAACTTGTTGGGCCAAATATGTTTCTGATGTAATGCATTTGAGCACAGTAGAGATACATTTTGGTCACTGTGTCCAGATATGCAAGGGGTAACTGAAGCATGTGTACAGCTCCCTGATGCCTCTCGGCCACATCCGCATCACCGGGCATGTGGAGAAAGCTCCCAAGTCCCTTTTAAAATGTCTTTCTGGCAATGGGCATGCTCTAGTGGTGATGGAGAGTGTCTCCCAGAGGACAGGGGCTTGCATTCCTGCCTTTCATAGTGATGATTGACACTGTGGTAACATCTCAGGATTGCATGTGATCTTCCAGCCCTCTGGGAATGTATTTACAAATTAAATGAAAGGGACAACAGGTGCTTTCCCACTGCTTCACAAGGAACTGAATGACAAGGTCAAGGAAGAGGAAAGGAAGAGAAGAGCTTTGTCAAAAGGAGTGTGTGCCTCAGTGGATGGGATTATATTAAATGGGTTTACACCAACAGCACTGGGGCAGTCCCTGTGCACTGAGGAAGCCCATCCTTTGGATGAGCTGTTCACATAGCATCCTTTCTCTTGCTTCTCTTGGCTTTCCAGACATAAGACAAAGGATTTCAGTTTCCCCTCTCTAAGTCTGTGTGTGGGCAGATGCACAATACAAAGAGGTTAGCATAAGTCCCAGTCTACTACTCACCACACTTCTGCTTTTCAGAGTTTTCAGGGAATGCATGGACATAACAGTGAGAAGAGCTACAAACCAAGGTATCCTCTTTCAATGGAAGCTTGAAGTTGCTGAGGACTTAGATCAAACCCCAATATAGTTCATAGAGTCTTTCTTTTGTACTCACTGGGCTTTAAATAAATTTCCAAACTCTTTAGGTGAGGCTCTCTGAGACTCATTTCACTTAGCAACAAACATGAAAACTTGGAATAAATTTAAATGGAACCCTGCAAGGTGTCTCTCTTACCAATGGAAATATCTAGACTCCTCATTCAGGAGGGTGGCTCCTGCCCCAGATTTGGAGCTAGAACATGAACTTCACGCTGAAACTTTATTCAGGTTACTGGAGGAAAAAAAGAACAAACCAGAATATAGAAGTGAGTTTAGCAGAAAAGGCGCCAGAAGATAGCAGAATATTGGGGTAAGCCTTGAGGCAAGCTGAATAGGCACACTGCAGAAATTCTGCTAAATTGTCACTATTTCTGATAAGTGCAGGATGAAATCTAAAATGAGGCCTCTCAAGTGGAGATGCCTTTTGTGCATTTGTATGGCTTGGTTTCCTCAGATGTCGCTGTGATCTCAGAAATGTTTCCTCTGCTATTCACCAAACAACAGTAATGGGAAGAGTAGAGTTTCACCGTTATTGCCAGAGGACATTTAAGGAAAATAATGTGCAAATCCCTGTACTGCATTTGCAGCTAAGGAGGGTTAACATGTCTATCTTAACCAATACCTTTAACAGAAAGGGTACCTAATTCCACTAGGTATATTTAGGATGAAGTGCTTTAGTGACTTAAGTAGATAAGTATTGGGTGACTTTTGGTGGGATGTGCACTCTTTCTGGTTTTGCCTTGTTTAGTTTATTTTAATGTAAGGTCCATACAACCAAAGGGGGATTGTAAACAAAAAAACAAACCAAAAAAGAACATAAATTTTACAGATTAACCTAGGGTGCATATAAACAAATCAGAATTGTTTTTAAAAGACTCATCCTAGGTTTTTAACAGTATTGCATCCTCATCTATTTTCAAAGAAATCCCTAGGTGGCTGCTTAACACACTGAAAATTTGGCAATTTCTTTTGGCCCAGAACACAAATAGAAAAAAGTAGGTACTTCCTTTTGAATACTTTGTCCTTAAGGGCACTTATTTCTGAGCATCATCCTTACACTTGTTTTACAAGTCTCTAATGACCTCAGAGCAGTTGGGATGTCTGTTCATGTTCAACCAAAAGACAGCAAGAGAGAGAGGGGCTGTGAAGGGCAGTCAGAAGTGAATATAAGACTACAGTCTTTTTGCTCCTGAGCTTTTCTTCACTGAGATGAAAAAAAGCATGGGAATGAGCCCAGTGTGCTGGAAGAGAATGGCTGCTTATGAGCTCTTCTGATGCAGGTGGATCCATAGGGAGAGCTCCTCCTGCACGAAAGATCTATGCTGGTACTGGTGAATTTCTTAGCAATTGATTATGGAAACAAAGCTCATAGTTTGTTCTCAGTGGGCCTCAATGTAATTTGTGCATGTGTTAAAGGAGCAACTCATCTTTGTTGATACAGATTAGGATTAAAACACACAAGGGGAGGCGGGGAAAAGGATGGAGCTCAAAGCGTCCACCTGTACCTTCTCATCTTTGGAGCTTAGTTTAATAAAAACAGAAAACATATGCAGGTGGCTGGTTCAGAAATACTTTGCCAGAATAACAGCTGCTTAAAAGCTTCCAAATGTTCAAGATGTTTGTGAACTGGGATCTATCTCTTGTCATCCTCCATCCTCCACACTCCTGCACACCTTCTCTAATTACAAAGAAATGAAGCATTGAAAAGAAAGTTTATTCAGAAGAAGTTGAGGGGTCTGGATTTTTGTTCCCTTGCCTCCTGCTATGCTAACAAATCTAGTGACATGAGAGAGCAGTTGAGGTTGAGATAGTCTGGGGTCTTCTCCTGTGCTGTCCACGTGTACTTTGTGGCACTGTTTGTGCTTTAGAAGGTGATTTAGAGGGGAAATTGAGAGAGTAGGAATGTATAATTCCAGTCCTGAGTTTATAGCCCAAAGTATAAGAACTGAACCACAACTCTACTACCAGAAGATGGTAGAGCAGCTCTGCACCAGAGGCACTCAATGGAAACTAGAAGTTAGTTCATGATGTGATGTTCTCTTGCTCTTGTTCACCCATATCCAGAGGACACTGCATTCAAGGGCTCTGCAGAGGCACACAGAGACTCAGCTTTACCTGCATCTTTGCTCCTACCAGAGGTCTCTCTGACTGGATTTTAAACAACCTTGCTTGTCTGTAGGAATTTGGGAAGCACTGACCAAGGAATCTTCCTTCCTTCTGCAGCCAGAAAGACAAGTTGAGCCTTTCTGAGGGCTCAGTGAACATGCTCCTCATGCCAGGTCATGGAGCAATCCCCGCTATGGCACCTCATTGTGTGAACTACCAAAATTTTCTTTTCTGTTCTTTTCCCCACCCTCTGTCCTTCTGAAACTTTTTTCATTTATGGGGAAAATTGAATAAACAAATAAATAAACTCCCAGAACCAAAGATTTCTTATTAAAGTTCTGAACATATGCTACTTAGGAAAAAAAAATCTAAGTGAAATTGGCTGATAAAGTATGAATCCCACAAAGGGCTGTTCTTCCAATCATCCGGTATTTCTCCTGTAATTTCCTCAGAGATTGTGGAATGATTTTCCAGATGTCTCTGTTCCTTCCAGGTGGTGTGTTCAACATGATTTGGAACAAGGCCAATCTTATGCATCTTTACATAGAGGGGAGATAACACCGGGCAAGGTACATACATGTATGTACACTCTTCCACATTTCCAAGACCTTAAGTTCCTTCTTGGAAGAAAGTGTATTTCTTCCTTATGTGTGCAATTAAAGCACAACTCAGAGGAAGGATGGATTTCTTGTGAGGCTGACAAAATTTCCCTGCCTGAGAAAGATAACATCTTTTCCAATCAGTGAGAAAGCCAACAGAAGATTTTTCTATATTTGTAAGGGGTTAAGAGGTGGGACTCTTTCCTACTGCTTTTAAATTTGACTCATGTAAATCCTGTTTAGCCTCTAAGATACTTCATTTCTTTTCCAAACCCTATACGTCCTTGCTTGACTGTTGAACACTGGTTGAAAGCAGAACTGTGCAACCATTGACCTAGGGCTGCAGGGCGTGGGGCTTCTTCTGGGTCAAGAAGTCTATGGCAAATGGAAATACCTACAGTAGGTCTGGGTCACTATGTTGGATCAGGTGAAAAACCATTGCGTATGGTTTCTGATGCATTTCAGCATCTTGGCACCTGGGCCAAGTTGATAAATTGATATCTCTCCTGGAGGTCCTAAACCTGTGGTGTTTTTTTGCAGGGTGTGCTGACTTTTACAGGAACTGTAGGAGTGCAGCTTCTATCAGTGACCTCCATCCACTTCAGCACCTTCTTAACCTCAAAAGAAGAGATGTAGCTAGCATCAAGCAGAAATATTCCTCAAGGAAAACTCTGCTTTGCTTCTCACTTGATACACTCTTCACCTCACAAATTTAACTGCTTTTCTAGTTGAAAACCATCTTTATTTTTGATACTGGCTCACAGTTCTGCTCTGCCTTACCACAGAGATTAAGCCAATCTGTACTATCAGTGGCCCCTTACTCTCTGTGATGGATGGATATGGCAGTGTAAATGCCATGGCTGCATTTTAATACTTGTGATTTTTAAATGATGCAGAGGATCCTCATTGGGAGGGCAGACAGCTGGTCTTCATCTGTGGCAGAGAGCTGTTCACTGGCCTTGAGGAGAATTTTCATTCTGCCTCCTCCCAGCACTGTTGCCATCAGGAACACTAATGACCTGTTGGGTTTTAAGATGACAGAAGGGAAGGCATTTTTCCCACCTTCTTATTGGCCCTTATGATACACAAATACCTCTAAGCTAAGTGCAAGTGGTAGACCCTGGGTTTATGTTGCTCCAGCTCTATGGTTTGCTGTTG